>NW_024584706.1:0-6628 GCF_018398535.1 Haplochromis burtoni
AAGCACAGATGGATGACGTATGGAATAAAACAAGTTGGAGGTGAACAATTTCACCCCTGACTTGTTAAAATTAAATCCATTTGCTTTAAACAGATGCCTGCGTTCCCAAATTTTTTTTAAAGTTGTTGTTAAAATGCACTGAGTGGTCGGCACATGCTGATATGAGCCATTTATTCAGTGTAAACAAACTGCTGAATCTCTCGTTCAGGAGAACAACTAAGATAATTCATCCACAATACGAGGTTAGTCATTAATGAACTGCAACAACATTCGAACAGAGCAGCTGCGAGAGAATTCAACATTAATGAATTAATGGTACGGAAGTGGAGGAAGCGCAGTTCTTAGCTTTTCCCATATTTCAAAAGTGCTTTGTCTCTTTGCTATGATTGTCGCCCAGCATAATTTGCAGATGATAATGCTTGTAGCCACTGCCATGCTTTCGACCAAAACAGGCGCAGCTTGATGACATCATCAACACCTCCTCTTCTTCCACGTCTGCTCACTCCTGTCGACCTCTTATCTGCTCCCGTTTGAACTCCTTTGCCCCAGAGAATGTCCTTATAACCATTATGAAGTGTGATGTGTAAGCATGCAGCAAAAAGGACCCTTAAGTGCTCTACATCACTGTCAATATTTCAATCCAGACATACCACTGGACGAGGCTTTTGACCCTCAAAGCAAGGAGCTTTCTTTAGACACCTTTTCAGCTTTGACAAAAGTTCAGCTTGGATAACCACATTTACTCAGGGCCTTCTTGATGTGCTGTTCTTCTGCCTCCCTGGCCGCTGTGTTAGTGGGGATGGTGTTGGCTCTATGTTGTCGCGTCCTGATGATACCCAGTTTGAGCTCCAGTGAATGATGAGAGTCAAACCTTAAATACTGATCCGTATACGTAGGTTTACGGTACACATCAGCTTTTAGATGTCCCCCATTACTGATGGAAATCTCACAGTCTAAGAAGGCCAAGTTGTCTTTTCTATATCGTCCCTGATGAATTGTGAATTGTGGAATGTCCTGAGAAACCTGAGAAAGAGGTAATCTGATAAGCTAACAAGATATACTTGTAGATATACTGTAGCATGTTAGCAGTGCACACACACACATACATACATTCACACTGTACATATACTCATGCAAATGGAGGCAAGTGTCAGGGGTGTTATGTGAGCACACGGTCAGATTCTCTTTTCACTTGGGTTGTGCGGTCTATGGATAACTATATTTTATTAACTGTAAATATGTTTTGAAATAGTTAAAAATGTTTATTCCAACTTTCCTGCATTTCCGGCACAGTGTTGGGTAAGTTACTTTAAAAAAGTAATTAATTACTAATTACTAATTACTTAATCAATATTGTATTTAAAATACTTATCTAATTACTGTGTCTGAAAAGTAACTTAATTACTCAATAAGTAATTTAACTGAATACTTCTTAAAATCCCTATAAACCTTGAGTGGACAAACAATAGAAATTAAACTCTTTAAATAATAAATACATTTTTTTTAAAAGATGGAGACTCTACAGTACGCAGCGGTAGCATCTCTTCCACAATGTAGCCTGCAATTATTTTTTTTAAGCTCACCTTCAGACGCTTTCTGTGCTGCTGAAGTAAAATCAGGTTTTGCTGCTTAGCAGGAGTTGTCGCGGTGTTATCCATGGATGATGAACAAGGATCACTCAGAAGTGTTTGTCCATGCTCTCATGTCAGGCGCTTCAGTAGATTACTCCTGCTATTAACAGCAGCCGATAGTTTTTACATATTACTGTAATGTTCTTGTCTGCTTGTTTCAGAAAAGTGAAGAGACGGGAATATGTACATTTCGTAAAACAGCCACTCGCTTCAACCGAGTCCGACATCTTCCGCTTTAGAATACGACTATAAAAAAAAAAAAAAAAAAAAAAAAATAGAATACGACTATGCAGCAAACTGGCGCGAAATGACGTGCACCTGCACTACAGCGACGTTAAAGCGGCAGTTTATTTTTACCTTTAGAAGATAAATAATGATATTCAGCGAGTTTAATTATTTTACAATTTAACGCAAGTACATTGTAAGTAACTGTAATTAAAATACCTAAAAATGAACAGTAATCAGTTACTCTACTTTTTCAGTGGAAAAGTAATTTAATTACAGTAACGCGTTACTTACACTCAACACTGATCCGGCAGCTTCTTGTCTATTTACACAGACTTAGGAACATAATCTGTTTAATTACATTGATATGAAATCTGTTCATTACATAGAGTGAATGGGATTTTTCATTTCAGAAAGCAAAAATGGTGGCTGGTAAAGTGTTAGAATGCTGATTTGTGTTTTTTCTATTTTTGCAGATGAAGATAAGCCAGAACACATCAGCACTGAGTGTGAGGACTGTAAGAGAAATTAACAACACATAATGAATAAAATAAGATAAACCAATAAATGTGTGGTACAAAATATTATGCCACAAACTTTATAATTTCAAAATATCAACCCAGTAGTAACATATCACAATCTTTAACAAATGAAATAAAAATAAGAGGTTAAATGTAAGTGTTTATGTCTAAATTCACATTTTCTGTTTTGAATAAACTGAATCGTTTGATTTCTTGTACAAAGGATGTGGCGCAACAACTCTAAATATTATTGACTAATAATTACAAAAAACTTAATGAAAAATGAAAGTTAACTCAGTACTCACCTAAAGTCTCTTTTTCAGTGTCTGAGCTGAGGGTCGTTCTGCTGGGGAACAACTGGTCTAAGAGAAGCTCAGTGGGCAACTTCATACTGGGAGTGACTGTGTTCAGCTCTGAGGATAAAGCAGACCTCTGTCTGAGAGTCAAAAGGGAGCTGAAGGGGAAAGAAATCGATCTCATCAACACTCCAGATCTGCTGTCAACTAAAATCTCCCCAGAAGATCTGACGAAACAAGTAGAGAACTGTGTGAGACTCTCTGCTCCTGGACCTCATGTGTTTCTGCTGGTCCTCCAGCCTGCAGACTTCACTGAGGATCACAGACAGAGGCTACAAATGGTCCTTGAAATCTTCGGTGATCCATCATTTGATCGTTCACTGGTTCTGATAATGCCCAAAGACAAGAGCTCAAGTTCCATTGAAAAGTATCAGCAGCATCCACAGTTAGGAGACATAATCAAGAAATGTAGAGAAAAATTGTTGTGGCAGAAGAACCTGGAACAAGAGCAGCTGTTAGCAGCCATAGATACAGTGGTGAGGAAGAGCATGAGGGAGGAAGTTTCCAGTGAGGAAACATCGGTTTCACCCAGTCAAGATGAGGAAGAAAAAGTCCCTGCCAGCTTGGATCCTATAAGGGGCGGTGAGTACAGTAAAAATATTTGTTGTATAGCAGAATGTGATGATTTAATGATTAAGTTCAGGCCTTTCAATAAATGTCTGTCTATTAAACACCCTGCAATCCAAGGGGTCTAGGTTGGCCTCCAAACAGACACATCTTTTAAAGATAAAACATTTTAATAATCCTCAGCTCAGGTTGAACAGGTTGGAGAGAAAATGAAAGAGTTTGAGATGATCTGGACATGTGAACAGGAGGGGTATAAAGGATGTTGAGGATGGAGCTGCCAGGCAGGAAAAAAGGAAGACTCCAATAAGCTACATAGACGGACAACATGCAAAGGGTTGGTGTGACAGGAGTAACTAGAGACAGTTAAATGCAGGCCTGTGATCTGTCAACCCCTAACCCCCAAAAAGAAAGAAACACTTAAATGTCCCATTCAGACATAAAAGCTAAAATGATTATTTAAAACTTGAGGAGAATAAAAGTTCTTAATGTCATATTCCCATCCATCCATCTTCATCCATCTTCATCCATCCTTCATTCATCCATCTTCCGCTTTATCCGGGGCCGGGTCGCGGGGGCAGCAGCCTAAGCAGAGAGGCCCAGACCTCCCTCTCCCCAGCCACCTCCTCCAGCTTATCTGGGGGAACACCAAGGCGTTCCCAGGCCAGCCGAGAGATATAATCTCTCCAGCGTGTCCTGGGTCTGCCCCGGGGCCTCCTCCCGGTGGGACATGCCCGTAACACCTCACCCAGTAGGCACAAGATTTAACATGTTTATTTGCAGATAGTAATGAATTCAGAATTAACACTGACTGTGATGCTGTGAGATCAAGGAGACATGGCAAGGGTAGTGTAGTTAGTCTGAGAGCACATGGGCACTGTCACAAAAGCTCACGAGATTCTAACAATGTAAAGTGGTTTGCGCAGAAACAGAGATGAATTCAAAGAAAAATCTGACACAAAACTTGGTACCACTGAGGCCTGCCACATACCCTGGCTGATGCAACGATCTAGCAATGGCAAAAGCCTGTCCATAAGATGCTGGTTTATGAGACACTCCTCAAGACCTGGCTCCAAGGAAAGGGCTTCAGTCCCCATATTCCTATATCTATATCTTCTGTGAATTATTGCCTTATAATGGTGGAGGGGTTTGTGCGTCCCAGGGATCCCAGGGGCAATGTTGTTGGGTGTTTTTGGCCCCTTGGCAGGGTCTCTGATGACAAATTGGTTCTGGGTGAGGGACTAGGCGATTCAAAACTCCTATTAATGAAACATCTGGGGAACCTTCCTTGATGCATGTTCAATCAATGAGGTATGTAAATCCCAAACCTGCAGCCAGCCGAGACTGAAGAAGCCACTTGTATGAGTGACAAAACGTTTCTCCCACTGAAAGCTCTACTTCCAGATGAACAGAATCAACTTTTTGTGATCTAGGCAACATTTCACCCTGCCAGGGGTAGGTGCCTGGGGGCAAGTGCCTGGTAGCTGGGCCTTAGTCCATGAGGCCGGCCGGGACACAGCCTGAAAAAGGGAGATGGGCTCACCCTATTGTTGGTCCACCACTCTAGTTACACTAGTATCCCCTCGTCTTGGTGTCTGCACATTGGAGTTTATCTTGGTGGACAAGAGGGTTTGTTCTCTGCGCCTTATGGTAGGGGAATGGGTCCTGACTGTTTCTTGCACTTGCCATACGACAGTTCCGAGTACCCAGCCTTCCTGGAGCCCCTGGGTGAGTGCTTGAGGGTGCTCCACCTAGGGACCCTGTTGTCTTACTGGGAGATTTCAACACACATGTGAGCAATGACAGTGAGACCTGGCTGGGCGTGATTGGGAGGAATGGCCTGCAAGATCTCAACCCAAGCAGTGTTCTTTTACTGGACTTCTGTGCAATCCACAGTTTGTTCATAACAAACACCACATTTGAACATAAGCATGCCTATAAGTGCATGTGACACCCTTGGCCAAAGGTCGATGATCAATTTTGTTATTGTATCATCAGATTTAGGAACGTATGTTCTGGACACTTAAATGACGAGAGGTGCTGAGCTGTCAACTGATCACCACCTGGTTGTGAGTTGGATCAAGTGGTGGGGGAGGATGCTGAACAGACCTAGGTCACCTAAACATATAGTGAGGATGCAAGATCTTCAACTCATACCTCTGGCAGAGTTTTGACAGCTTCCTGAGAGAGACTGGGGACATTGAATCTTAATGGACCTTGTTCAGCAATCTCTGTTACTGAAGCTGCTGCACTGAAGAAGGACTCTTATCATGCTTGGTTAGCCTGTGGGACTTTGGAGACAGCCGATAGGTACTGACAGGCGAAGTAGATTGTGGCTCAGGCTGTGGCTGAAGCAACAACTTGTGGGGGGAGGAGTTTGAAGATGCAATGGAAAAAGACTTTTGGACTGCCTCAAAAAGATTCTGGGAAAATGTCAGGCATCTCAGGAGGGAAAAGTGGTGCTCTACCTACACTGTGTATAGTGTGGGCAGCATGCGTCTTCTGAAGAGGAAGCAGAGTCTGGGATGAGGCACGATGACGACGACTTATCCATCACTGGGGGTGAGTTCACTGAGTTAACCAACTCGTTCGTGGCAGGGCCCCTGGGGTGGATGAGGCTCGCTCTGAGTTCCTGAAGGCTCTGGATGTTGTAGGGCTTTCTTGGTTGACACATCTCTACAATGTTGCTTGGACATCAGGGATGGTACCTCTAGATTGGAAGACCAGGATGGGGGTTCCTATCTTCAAGAATGAGGAGAGAGGGGCATGTTCCAACTACAGGGGGATTACACTGTATTTCTTCTTCACTCACTATGTGATTATACACCTCTCTGCATTTCATCATCACAACAAGTCTTTTGTCCGTTTCCCTTCTCTCACCCCAAGCGGTTATAGCAGATGGCCCCGCCCCTCCCAGAGTTTGATTCTGCTGGGGGTCTTCCTGTTAAAAGGGATTTTTCCTTCTCACTATTGCCAAAGCACTTGCTGATAGGGGGTCATATGATCTTTCAGTTTTTCTCTGTATGTATTATTGTAGGGTCTACCTTGCAATATAAAGCACCTATAAATTGTTCATGAGTGAGTGGAGCGGGAGATCGGCAGATGGATTGGTGCTGCGGATAATGTACCAGTCTGTCGTGGTAAAGAGAAATCTGACCATAAGAGCGAAGCTCTCAGTTTATTGGTTGATCTACATCCGTACCCTCAACTATGGTTAAAAGCTTTAAAAGCTTTTGACACAATTAATCATGACATATTACTTGATAAACTGGAGTACTACGGCATTAGAGGAGTGGTGTTAGAATGGGTAAAGAGTTATTTGAGAGACAGG
>NW_024584706.1:7587-13324 GCF_018398535.1 Haplochromis burtoni
TATGTGATGATGGGAATTAGGTGAATTATGTGGGATCAATAAGATGTTGAGCAGGGGTAGGAATTAATAAGTATGTTCATACTTCTTCCTACTCCTTTTCAAACCAAACATTGTTACATTATGTCAGACGATTTTGTTTTATTTCATTATATATTTTTTGTTTATCTGAACACATACGTGTGTGTGTGTATATCTACATATATATTCGTATCTGTAAATAAAAATATATGTAGTGTGTATATATTGTTTTTTGTTTTATGTGTCTGAAACAAATAAAGATACAATACAATACAATACAATGGTCAAGAGCTTTGGATAGTGACCAAAAGAATGAGACTGCAGATAGACGCTTTCTCAAATGATGGCTGGCCTTTCCCTTAACAAAGCGTGAGGAATTTGGCCATCCAGGAGGGGCTCAGAGTACAGCCACTATTCCTCCACATCGAAAAAAAACAGTTGAGGTGCTTTGGGCATCTGACAAGGATGCTTCATTGTGGGCGTCTCCTGGTAAGGTGTTCTGGGCATCTACCACTGGTAGGAGGCCCCAGGGCAGATCCTTGACACACTGGGGAGATCATATTTCTTGCCTTATCCTTCATCTAGAATCTAGGATAATATTCAAAGATGGTACTGGTTGCACATTGTGAGTAGAAGTTGCATCTCTTCCTCCCAATACATCTGTTGCTAACTAAGTTTTTTAAAATAGAATTGTCATTGTACATGAACAACAAATTTATGGAAACTCCACACCAACTGTGCAGAAGTAAAAAAATAAAATAAGGAACAAATCAAGAATATATAGCAACAGAAGAGATATGTGCAGTTTAGAAGAATATACACAAACTAGAAGAATATATACAAAACAAGAGAAAGGCACACAATGGAGAGTGAAGGGCATGGTCTGTGTGTGACTGGCCTGAATGGTGAGGGTTAGTCAGACCATGACTCAGATCGGTGAGGTGGGCAGGGTTGGGGTGTGGGAGGATAGTCCCAATGGTCCAGGGGAAGAAGCTGTTAGTGAGTTTGGAGGTGTGGCGCCTGATTGACCTGAGGCGTCAACCAGAGGGCAGCGGGTCAAATACGTGGTGATAGGGGTGCGAGGGGTCACCTGTGATGGACCTGGTTTTTCTGAAAGGGAAGATCTGGCGATCGCCTCCAGGGTTGGCGGTGGTATTTACACACTCCGCAGACTTCACGTTCTTAGTAGAAGCCCCTACATGCCAAACACCGAGGCAGAAGGAGAGCACGCTCTCCTACTTAGGAAAGAGAAAGAAATATGAAAATTAGTGTTTAAAAAAAGAGCTGATCAACAGGTCCAAGCTATTTAATGGGATGTAGTAAAACTATGGTGAGGAAAATGTGTGTTTCATAATTTTGAAATAGATTTAAGTTTTATCTTTTATTTTACAGCACATGAACTCAGGATAATGCTGTTTGGAAAAAGTGAGGACAAAAAATCATCCCTGGAAAAGATCATCATTCAAAAAAAAGAGTTTAATATTCCTAAAGTTCTTGGAGGAAAACAATGTCGGGCTGCCTCTGGAGAGTGGAACGGGAAACCTCTCACCGTAGTCAAAACCCCCGACATCTTCAGTCTTTCTGTGAAAACATTGTTAGAAGAGATGAAGAGCTGTGTGAGTCTCTGTCCTCCTGGACCAAACGTTCTGCTGCTGTTAGTCAAACCTTCTGATTTCAATGAGAAGAACAGAAAAAATCTGAATTTGGTCCTGAGTGTATTTGGTCAAAATGTCTTTAAGCACTCAATGGTCATTATAACACATAATGAGAAATGGAGCAACTCAGTAGAAAAACTAATTGAAGACTGCAATCAAAGGCAGCATTTAGTTAATTTTGACAAAAAAGATTCTTCTAAAATTTACTCAGAGTTGATGCTAAAAATAAATAACATAGTGAGTGAAAACTGGGGAGAGTATCTCATGTTAAAAGAAGAGGCTAAACCCAATCTGAAGTCCAGTCTGAACCTGGTTCTGTGTGGGAGGAGAGGAGCAGGGAAGACGTCAGCAGCCAAGGCCATTTTAGGTCAGACTGAGCTTCATTCAGCCTCCAACTCATCAGAGTGTGTTAAACATCGGGGAGAGGTGTGTGGTCGTTCGGTTTCCCTGGTGGAGCTGCCTGCCTTGTATGGAAAACCTCAGGAGGCAGTGATGGAGGAATCATTCAAGTGTATCTCCCTCTGTGATCCTGAGGGTGTCCATGCCTTCATCCTGGTCCTACCTGTGGCTCCCCTCACTGATGAAGACAAGGGAGAGTTAGAGACCATCCAGGACACATTCAGCTCTCGAGTCAATGACTTCACCATGATTCTGTTCCCTGTCGAGTCACATCCTACAGTTTCAGCTGTTCTTAACATTGTAAGACAAGACAAGGATATCCAGCAGCTCCTTCAGACCTTCAGACAAAGACATGTGGTCCTCAACATCAAAGACAAAAAGATTTCAGAGATGTTTGAGGTGGTGGACAAAATCGTCGAGGCAACGGACAAACCACACCGTTATACTGCTACAACATTTTTACATGCACAAATGGAGAAAGTCTTACAACTAAAGATGAACATGGTCACTGGTAAGTACTGTAGACATTCATATTTTTCCTGTGTTCAGTGATCCAAATAGTTTTAAGCCAGTAGTATACAAGTGTCAACGTTTAAGCTAACTCTGGTTGTTTTCATGTTTTTGGTGAAGTTGGAGAACAGGACTCAGACTGTCTCAGGATTGTGCTGATTGGGAAGACCGGCTGTGGAAAGAGCTCTACAGGAAATACCATTTTAGGAAGGAATGAGTTTAAGGCTGAATCAAGTCAAATATCAGTCACAACATGGTGTCAGAAGGCAAAGAGTGAGGTGGACGGTCGTCCTGTTGTTTTAGTTGACACTCCTGGTCTGTTTGACACAACTTTGACCAATGATGAAGTTCATGAAGAGATGGTGAAATGTGTCAGCCAGCTGGCTCCAGGACCACATGTCTTTTTGCTGGTGTTGCAGGTTGGCAGATTCACAGAAGAGGAGAAAGAGACCCTTAAACTCATTAAGAAAGCCTTTGGGAAGAATTCAGAAAAGTTCACCATCGTTCTTTTAACCAGAGGAGATGATCTAGAACGTCAGGGAGAGTCTATTGATCATTACATCAAGAACAAATGTCACAGTTCCTTTCAGAAGCTGATCCATAACTGCGGAGGAAGATACCATGTGTTTAATAACTCTGAGACACAAAACCGCACACAAGTCAGTGAGCTGATAGCAAAGATTGACACCATGGTGAAGGACAATGGAGGAAGCTTCTACACCAACGAGATGCTGCAAGAGGCTGAAGCAGCAATAAAGAAGGAAATGCTGAGGATCCTGAAGGAGAAGGAAGAAGAGATTCAGAAGGAAAAGGAAGAGATTGAAAGAAAATATAAAGAGAAAATGGAAACCATGAAGAAAAGAATCGATGAAGAGAGAGAAAAAATGGAAAAAGAGAGAAAAAAGAAAGCCAAAGAACTCGAGGAAATGGAAGGGAAAATTAAGTTGGAACAAGAAAAGAGAAAGAAAGAACAGGAAATCAGAGAACAAGAGAGAAAGGAAAAGGAAGCCGAAGAAGAAAAACTTCGAGAGAATTTTATAAAGCAACTTCAAAAGTTGGACAGTGAAATTCAGTTAGAAAAAGAGGAGAAGAAAAGTGTTGACAGAAAGCTGGAAGAGACCAGAGAAGAGATGAGAAGAAAACAAGAGGCCTGGGAGAAGACATTGAAAGAAGAGCGCGAGAAACAAAGGCAAGAAGATGAAGAGAGATGGCAGTCCGAGAAGCAGAGAATAGAAAAACTGCAGCAAGATTACAATCAAGAAAAACTATTATATGAACAAAACAAACAAAAAGAGGATCAGCGTCGAAGAGAACAGGAGGAACAAAAGTTAAAAGAATTGGAGAAAGGTTACAAGAAATCTCTGGAAGATCTAAAGAAGAATTATGAAGAAGAAGCCAGAAAGAAAGCAGAAGAGTTCAATGAATCCCAAAAGAAATACATGGAGGAAATAGCAGCTCAGAAGGAAGAACATGAGAAGGAAATGAATGACTTAGTGAAACGTGTGACCAAAAAGAGTGAAAACCTGAAAAAGATCAAGACTTTAGTGGAAAAACATGAGAAACAAATGAGGAATGCAAAAAATGAAGAGGAAAAAGAAGAACTACAGGAAAAACATGAAAAACAATTAAGTGAACTGATGCAAGAAATCTTGAACCAAGGGACCAATGACTCATCAGCCTGCAGCATTTTATGAAGACCTGATGTGGTGATCAGTTACTTTTTACTGAACAAAGAGTTTTTCCTTAGTTGAGCTTTTTATGTACAAAGAAGTTCATTTAAGTTGTTTCTTCTTGTAAACATGATTAGTTTTGCTCTATACTGAACTGTAAGTAAAATGAGTCTGATTTCTCATTTTCTATAATGTTTGGTAAAAATCTGCATTTTTAAAAATCATACATTGTTGTTATAAATGTAGTTTCCTATTGACAGAAAATCTAAATTAGGTGCATTATTTTATTTCTTATGTTTATTGGGAGTAGTTAGTGAGTAATAGGGAAGTCTTTTTATGTAGTTTCTTTGGGGTTTTTTGTTTTTAAAAAAAATGCAGGTGTGATTAGTAATTATCACATTTTATTGTAAATAAAATTCTAAATGTATAAGAATAAAATGGATAAATGAATAAACGAATGAACAGTTTAATCAAATTGACCACTCAAAGCACTCAAAGTGCTTTAGGCAACTTGCTTCATTTACACAAGCACGTTTTTCTATGTTCTTTCTGTCTAACCTCCAAAAGTTGATTCTGTTCATCTGGACGTAGCGTTTTTTGGGAGAAACGTTTCGTCATCATCCAGGTGACGTCTTCAGCCTCAGCTGACTGCAGGTTTCCCCAAATCTTATAAACAGGACATTTGCATAATGACTGAAACCAGCCCACTGAAGGAACAATGGGCTGAGAGGTCAGTTCCTTAATCATAATTACGCAAATTCTCATGACCATTGATCAACAACCACTGACCAAAACCCACTGATCAAAGCCCACTGATCAATGGCCATGAGTACCATTCACAGAGAATTGGGGAATTTCTGCAATCACAGCATTGTAAGATAGTGACAGATGTACCCTTAGCCCCCCTCCTCGATTCAGAGATGGTCTTTCCCTTTTCACGTAAATGGCCTCCTTGACTCCGCCCTCAAACCAGCGTTCCTCCCTGTCCAGGATGTTACATCCTCATCATTGAAAGAGTGTCCACTGGCCTGTAGGTGTAAACAGACTGCAGAGTCCTGGCCTGACGAGGTGGCTCTTCGGTGTTGTGCCATCCTCTCCGCCAGAGGTTGTTTGGTTTCCCCGATGTATAAATCCTGCCAAACCTCCTGCACTTAACAGCGTACACCATGTTACTCTGTTTGTGTCGGGGGACCCGATCCTTGGGGTGGAACAATTTTTGGCGCAGCGTGTTTTGGGGTTTAAAAGCCACAGAGACACAGTGTTTAGAAAAAATGCGTCTCAGCTGCTCCGATATTCCTGACACATATGGGATCACTACAGGTTTTCGCTTGGGCAGCGGTTGTCCTTCTCTCCTGGATCGGCTGGAGCTTTCTTTAAGAGCCTTTCCAGCTTTGACAAAAGTCCAGCTGGGGTAACCACATTTACTCAGGGCCTTCTTGATGTTCTTCTGCCTCCCTGGCTGCTGTGTCTGTGGGGATGGTGTTC
>NW_024584707.1:0-10620 GCF_018398535.1 Haplochromis burtoni
ACCACTATTTTGACATCTACTGAGGACCATGCAGTCGTTTGTCTCCTCCTCAAAAACTCGAACCTTGACATTTTGGTGCCGAAAACCCGGTTTGAGGAGGAACTAATGGAGCTTGGCTGAGGTTCTAGTGGTGTCAGACGGACAGCCAGGAGGTCGACTGAGTGATGGGCCCCGGAATAGGAGAGGTAAGCACCACCAGTTGAGTGATGTCCAAAGGTGCTGGATTGGAAATTAAGCTAAATTAAATGTTCACTCAGTGGGGCTTCTGTTCTGTCCGTGGTGATTTTGGGGGTAATTAGTGTTAAAAGCAGGGAATATTGGCCTGACTAAATTTATTGCTGTTTATTTTGGGGGTGAATTTTGAGTTAAGAGGTTATGTTTAAGTCAATACGGTTTAAAGTGTGTTTATGTTTGATGTGGGTTGAGGCCAGCCAGTCAACCAGTAGTTTAGGGAATTTGGTTTTATTGACCAGCAGAAATGCGGTTTCGGGCGTCAGGTAATTAATAACTGGGGGCGGAGACCCCCCAGTGATGCTTATAATATCTTGAGTAAAAATTTTTTTTAGGACTGGGGTGTGGCCCCTAGGAATGCAGTTTTCGTTCAGCAGGTGGCACTGACCAATAACTACGGACGCGTGGTTATTTTTTAGCCCGGAGTAACCTTCTGCGGGGATTCGAACTCCCGTTAACAGGTGAGGCGGTCCAAGGGGGGCGGCCTTTATACTGCATTTTTTGATTGACAGGGTCGGACCCGGCTGCATCCTGTTAACGTCGGGGACTTGTGAACTTTAAGTAAAGCCAAAAGCGTGATCTGGGACATTTCACGCGGCTGTTGGAGGTCCTTTTTGCCTGGCGGGGAGCAGTTATAAATTAATTAGGGCCTAGGAATCTAACCGCTCTCGGGAGGGCGTTCCCGAAGCGACAATTGATCAGCAAGGCGCGGCCTGGGCTGAAAGATGCTTTTAAATTAGTCGATAACGTAGGGATACCGGTATAGAAATAAGAGGACGAATAAATAAGATAAGTTGTTCTGGCAGGCGACGTGTTTATGTCTATACGGGCCCGTGTATGTAGATAATGTAGATCAGCTGTGTAAATTGCTTATGTTGATTATAACTGCGTGTGCTTTGAAAAAGATTTAATATTAATTTTATATTAATTTGTGAGAATTTGTGGAGTGCATGAGAGCGGCCGCTGTCTGTGAGAGAAAAAAGGTGGGGGCCTGTGAGTGTGTGAGGTTTAAAAAAAAATGAAGAGAAGTTGGAGTCTCTCTCTCTGAGAGAGAAGAGGTGGGGGCCGAGCGGGTCTGCGGGAGCGAGCGTGCATGGGGAAAGAATGAGGAAGAAGGGAGTGAGAAAGAGCGAGTGAAAAGAGTAACCGAGTGTTTGGTGATTTTTTTTTTTTTATTATTATTTCAGAGGCTGTGTGTAAGAGTTTTGACTATATTGATTGGTTTCTGTGGTTTTGGAGTTGGTGACTTTAGGCGTGAGAGCTGTGAAAAGAGCAGGTTTTTCTCTTGTTGTGATGTTAAGTATAAATTGAATAGACTGTGATTAATCGGTGATTTTCTGCCTATTGTGCTGCTGTGGAAGACACAGAAGTGTAGAAATGTTTGTGGTTTATCTTTGTTTGACGTTTTATATAGAAGGGAGTTGGTTGATTCAGGGTGATTTCTCCCGTTTGAGGGAGGAGTTGGATTATCGGTTATGTTAAAGCTTTGCTGTTGGTGTATGAGTGTGAATTTTTGCTGGCTTCGCATGTTTAAATTGATGCATAGGAGTTTGTGAGTGAGAAATTGTCTCCAACAAGGGGAGCAGTGATAGTGGAGGTCACCTTCTTCCCCTGCTGGACACAAGAGAAAACATGATTTGGAGTGTTGTGGAGGAAAATAATTAGTAACAACATCAAGCAGTTTTTGTGTTTGCAGTCAAGAACATATGAAATTTTTACTTGTGGGGTTTAAAGTTAGTAAAGAGTTAAATCAACCCTCCTCAAGAGTAGGAGTGAGTGATAAATACGGGAAATGAAGCAGGATTTATAAGGTCTTCAACTGACCCTTGGTTCAGTTCAATAATATGAAGATAAGATAAGATAAGATAACCTTTATTAGTCCCACACGTGGGAAATTTGTTTTGTCACAGCAGGAAGTGGACAGTGCAAAAGTTATGAGGCAAAAATTAGAATACAATAAGAATAAATACAGTACACAACTGTACAGAATAGAATAAAATACTATATACAGTAGAATAAAATAAAATAAATATACAATAAGATAAAAATAGAATACAAATACAAATACTATATACAACTGAGTAAAAATACAACGATGACAGAAAGGATTATTGCACTTAGTATTATTGCATATGTATGGATGTGTGTGCTTGATCAGTTAAAGTCTTTATTATGGAGTCTGACAGCAGTGGGGAGGAAAGACCTGCGAAATCTCTCCGTCCCACACCGTGGGTGCCGCAGTCTCCCACTGAAGGAGCTGCTCAGTGCTGTCACAGTCTGCTGCATGGGGTGGGAGATGTTGTCCAACAGGGATGACAGCTTAGCCGCCGTTCTCCTGTCACTCACCACCTCCACTGGGTCCAGAGGGCATCCTAGAACAGAGCTGGCCAGTATGCATTATGTTTATCTAGAGATGGCACGATATCCACTTTTTTATGTCCGATACCGATACGAATCATAAATTTGGATATCTGCCGATACCGATATGAATCCGATATAGTGTTTTTTTAATCAAAAAACTGTTTTTTAAATATCTTGCTGCATTTTGTATAAGTTCATACTCAAGTTTAAACAACACTACACTAAAGCTATTCTGTTATACCTGTATGCAAAAAAATATTTCATAGTTCAGCAATACTGATCAATCTAATAAACTTAAACCTACACCATCCTCCCTATTCTGGTATTTTAAAGAGTACTTAGCGTAAATATTAAGCAACCTAACTAATAGGGTTGCCAACTCCCAGCAACAAAAAATAATAAATAGGGAACCACCCCTCACCTCCACCTCGATGCTTAATCGATCGTAATCAACTTTAATTTGATGCAGTGTAAAAAAAATGCACAGAAATCAATTATTTTTCAAGAAATATTAAATAGATTCAACATCTTTCTTCAACAAAATTGCAGACTGCACAGATGGTACCTTCCCAAAGGAAAAAGTACTATAGCTTACTAGGGTATATATTAGACTTAATAGTACTATATACAGTAATGGACTTCTATTCATTTTACATCAAATTAAAACTTTGGCTGTCAGATAATTATTTATTAAAAGCTCAGACATTTTAAATGAGAATAAGAAAGAAAAGTATGTCTTTGTGCCCCCTTTTCCCTGTTAATGCCCTATCGGCCCCCCTGGCTAAACTTTGCTAGATCCGCCCCTGCACAGTTACCAGCCGTCAGCTACGTAGAAAAAGATCCTCGATGTAGAAAGTAAGATTAAATAAATTCTAACAACAGCTTATCAAGCTTAAACGTGCTGCTGTTGTTCAGCCGCTGGTTTCCTCTTTCTGGTGCAAAGTGGGCCAAAAGCAAACAGAGAGAGGACTCGCGACAGAAAAGCCGATCAGCTGATCAGTTAAGCAGTTTCATGATTGAAGTAGCAGCAAGAAGAGGCAGTCGCTTGTTAAGCTTAACGCAGGAATGCTTTACAAACATTCAGAGATGGACTTACACACTTGCTTTACTTCTCTCGGGGATAACTTTGTCGGAGATGAAATGCCGGGTTGCTAGCGAAGCTCCAATGCTATCCAGACCACCGACAGGTCCCGCATGCCACAGCCGCTCTATCACGTGATGCATACTGCTCCGACGTGCTAACGTTCTGAGGCTGAGTTACGGCGTGTTGCAAGTTTTGTGAGGTGCTTTCGTGATATTTAATGGATCGGATTACATGTTTTATTTTTCTCCGATATCCGATCCAGTAATTTAGGTCAGTATCGGACCGATACCGATACGTAATATCGGATCGGTCCATCTCTAGTTTATACAAATACTAAATGTATGTTTAGTGTCTTCATACAGGTGGTTTTTTCTTAATCTGGAAACCTGAGTACGACAGCAGGAGACAAGCCAAGCTTTGGCTAAAAATTCACGGCTGGACACCAGAGTTGTCCCCACTCCGGGAAAAAGAGAGCAATGAAGTTTTAGGCGTTTTTCTCGCTGAACTGCTCTGGTGCGTGTCCCTGAATCTCACCAGTGTTAACCTCTGGCGGAAGACATGGAGAAAAGGAAAAGATGTTCCTGGTAAATGACTGAAACAAATAAAACCACACACAACCAGAGAAAGGTATGAGAAGTGTGGGAACAGACACATGTGCGTGTTAGGAAATGCCTCGTTTGAGAAAAAGTTAAATTAACCCAATACAGACGCACCCACACATGCAATGAAGAAACAGCTTACATACATGTGCACGTACAAGCAAGGTTAAAGTAGCACACTTAACATACACCTGTTTTTAAATGATATAGTTTATCCACTACTGACAAATAAACTCTCTGGGTTGCAGGACAACAACTTAACTTCAAAAGAAAGACACTGGTCATCCAGTGGGACACGACAAATTTAGTGGTTAAAAGAGTTAAATTGTGACATGTTTTTGTTGATTGCTTAAGACAAATGATTACTGAATGACAGAAAATTCCTTTTTAGGTTTTTACATGATTTTAAGAATTTGAACACGTACCTGTGTTGTCCTGCCAACTTGGGGGGTTTGAGTTGATATATGGTGAGAAAAAACAAAAGGGGGGAGAGGAGGCCCCGTTGTTTCTCCCCTCTCTGGATAACACAGCCGACACAACACAGATCCACACAACATCATTTTCCTGTTCGCCTGTGGTTGTTTTGTTTTTGTTTTTTCTGAAAGCCGAAGCGACCTGGACTCCTACCCTCCTCTACCATCGTTGCCCTCTCCGCTACCATCTTTGACCCTTTGACCCCTGAAGGCCACAGCAGCTGGACCACAACAACAACTTGAGGATGTCAACAGTGCTGCAGAAAGCGAATGCTAAAGCTTCAGCTGACAGAGCTGTGACGAGACGCCATTAAGCCCGGAGGAAAAGGGAGGGTGAGCAAAAGAATGCTGACCTCTGAGAAGAGCCAACAGCAGAGCTGCAGAAGGCCGTGGAGCAAAGTAAGGACAACATAAAAGACTCCAATCTGACGTGGAAGGAAAAGACTCTGAGGTTTTTGCCCTCAGTAAGAGCTCAAGGCATCAGAACAGAAATGAGCAGGCTCGGAGGAGCTGGTGCTAATTGAACTCATCAGTCAGACTGGAGTTTCACATACAGGACTTGAAATCAGGGGAAGCTTGCTGGAGCAGGAGGTCGCCAGACCTGACGCAAAGCTCCAACAGCAGGAGCAAACCCTGAAGGAGCTACAGAAGCAAAAGGGTCAAGTTACAAGGAGAAGATGCAGGCAGCTGCAACAACGGATGCAAACAGACCCAAAGAGGAGGGCAGGACCCCAGGGCAGGCTTCAGGCTGCTGGTTTACCCAAACAACAGAACAGGAAGGTGATGGATACAAACATACACCAACACACAAACACACACTTCTGCATGCGCCGACTTAGAATGAAGAGAAACACACACATGAACACTTATGCACTCGTTGAGTGAGTGAAAACTGATACATACCCATGCACCAAAATCAAAATGTTGATTCAATTCACTAAGAAGTGACACACAATGCTCCGGCTGCTGCAATGAGGAATGCTTTACTGACAAAGGCTCAATGCTGCACACAACAAATCCAAATACAGATTCTGTTACAATAATAAGCCCAGAGGGCATTTGTGTGGTTTGGGGAGCAGACTCAGGAGCAGTTTGGGTATGAAAACGATGCCCGTGCGAGATATCTGGGGCCTAGGACTCGACTCAATTGTTTACTGTACACTAAAAAGAAAAGAAAACAGCCTGAGCTGTGGTGCAGAGTGAAAAAGATGAATTAACAGTGCGAGTCTTATTTCAGAGCGCCACATCATTGTGATGGAGATTTAATAAAAGGAGGAACACACGGACAAAGAAGAAGAGAAGGGGGGGGGGCAGCCCTTGAACACGATTGCCTGAGGTATTAAAGATCTGTACTAAATAATTCCGGTTTCCAGTGTGAGAAAAGTCACGCAGTGCCAGTAGTAGAGCTAGGTTGAGTGCTGATTCTAAATTATTGTAAGTAAATCATCGTAGACCCGTTCAAGTTTCATGATAACTAGGATCTAGACTTTGTTGAACTCTAGGCAATTTGAACAGGTAAGATTTGAGTGACCAAGTAGCAGTTGAATAAAAGTTACTGAATAAGTGTTGAGATAAACTGGCAGAATTAAGAGAACTAAAACATTTCAAGAGCTCAAATTACTTAATATGGAAACAGTTCAATTTTGTTTCACGAACACAAAAACATATAGGTTTAGGAATATGAAAAGGTTGAGGTGGTGTTGATTTGACTCTGTGTAGGTTTAGGTTTGGCATTTTTACTGATGGGAGGAATATTTAGTGACAAGTCCTAAGACCCGGGCGTTTGTATTTTTGTTTTTGTTATCTTTCATTTTATTTTGTTTTATATTTTGAACAGTGCACTGATTTTTGTTTGTGAATCTTTTCTTTAAGCAGAACTGCATATCGGAAATTACAAGCATTACACGTAGGCGAGGAAATTGTTGCAAGTGAGTCTCTCCACATTAAATGGGCTCTGGAGGAAACCACTTATTGGGACAATTAGAGGATGAGAGTCCCTGCCTAAGAAGGATTCAGCGAGGTAATCCGATCTAAAGTTCTTGTTTTCCTTTTTGAAATGAGCTCATTTTGCTGAGTGTGGAAACTAAATGCGACGACAGGTTTCACTATCAGCAAAGAAAGGATGAATGGAGGAATGAATGAATGAAAGACTGGAAATAAAACAAACGGACTGACTGGTAAAGGATGACAAGACTTGACTACGACTTAAGGTTAACCTCCACCTAGATAGAACAAGAGGGTGGATGAATTTATGTGTGTTTCTTTTTACAGGAGTAGAAGGATGACAAAATATTCGAGGATGAGTGAACTTTTAAATGCTATTTTTGTGTCGTGTGTTGCTTACAGAGGTAACTGCGCAGCGTTAACATTTATATATTCGTCTTTACAGCGTTACAGTTCTTAATGTTTTCTTCTGACAGGGAATCTTTTTATAGCACCTCTGGAATGTGGATGCCTGACTGCGGTCAATGTGCTGCTAATGTTTGCTTTGCTTTGGTAAGAATGCGGGCAGTAGAAAACAGACAAGTGACATGAAAACAAAGAATAATAATAAAACAAGTAATAATAACAAATAACTAATTTGGGGACAGTTTAACCTAGAGCTCACTAACTGGCCAGTAGGGGGCTCTGAGTGATAAAACTAGTGGAGTAACATTGCCCGAGTGTGAATAAAACTAATTGCGGCAATAATAGTGATTTAATGATCGGAGAAAACCTGAACATGAGACTTGTCTGTTTTGCTGAATCTTTTATTACTCTTATGATTTACAGGGGGTTGTAAATGAGCTGTTTGATTTAACGGATTTGCTTTTTAGGTGAATGGGGAGTGAAAGGAGCTTAACATGTGACTGCTGACTAATGTAATACAGTGCAAATACAACTAGAACTATTACTTGAGACTAATTAAACTAACCTGAAACTGAGGAGGTTTATATAAGGAGGAATTAAAACAGATATAAAGTGCATCCGCTCTTTGATTGCAGGTGTGACCATGAAGATTTTTGGTACATATTGCAGGTGGTTGCTCATTATAGAATTGTGCTCAGGTTCATAAGGTAAAAGCTATATAAGGGGTCTATGATTTCATTGGTGTTTTAATCATTTAGGTATGGCAAAATTAAAGGTTTTTTGACAATTTAGGGAACGAGTGAGAAGCATAATTAGATGATCAGAAACTGAGTACTACATTTAAATGGAAGTTAGAATTAAGAATGCCCAATTGATTTTGATGTCTGTTGTTCGCTTTTGTACACACACTGCAAATGTTCTTATAAGGAGGTGGGCCCGGAAGAGAGCTTGTTAGAGATCAGCTCCATCCCGAACAACACAGGGGGGAACATAGAGGCAGAATAATCCTCTCCCCCTGTGCACTGGTCCTCCCCAGTAGTCCACCTGGGGGGTCGGAGAAAGAAGAATCCAAGGGCGTTTCTTCACTCCAAGAGGAGGTGGCAAGGAGGCCTGAAGCGTGACAGGCTGAAACTCGAGTCTGAAGCTAAAAGATCAGCTGGGTTGTGGGACAATTGGAAAACAACGGAGGTGTTGGGGTTGATAAGTGTCATAACGTGTTTGTTTGGTTTGGAGACAAATCCTGGTGTGAGTTGGGCTGGCAAGCCAGCCCAAAGAGGAGGAGATGTCGAGGAAAACCTGTTATTTTACTGTTACTTGGTTATCATTTACAGGCACTGTCATTATTTCATCATTACTTCATTAGTCTGTATTACTTATCTTCAGTTTATCATGTATCATTTATTGTTTATTTCAGACACGTAGGATAAAACCCATTCTAGATGTTCCAGTTGGGCCTCCTGCAGTCACTTGCAGGCTTACACAAACATGCACATACAGAGTTATGTAAAACACGCACGTTCACATACACACTTAATAAGAACAGAAAGGTCGTCTTAGGACAGTCTCTCTGAGAGCTACACTATCCCAAAGTGCACAATGTAATACACACTTGTTTTTCTCTAAAGTAGCAGTTGATGTCCATATAAGGGGAACTTTTCGAGTGCGAGGAACTGTTATCATTGCCAGTAAGGTCTAACTGTGTGACGTCAGAATGACTATAAAGCTTTCTGTCTTTGTGCAAACGAAGAAGAAGTCCGGCTCTTCCCACACTGTAATGTGTGTTTTAATAAATGATCTATGCTGACCCAAAACTATATCCCAGTCGTAGTCTCTTCCTCAAAATCCGAACCATGACAAAAGAAATGTATTAAATGATTAGCAGAGTATCATTGAAAGGTAATCACAACACAAAACATATGGTAATTCATAAAGGAACAAAATCAAATTTGTATGTAGAGCAAATAAAAAAGCATAAAACCCAGAAATCACCATTAAAATATCACACACATGCATACATACACACAATGTATTTTGTCCTGTTTTTATTTCATGTGTTACTTAGTTTGATTAAAAACACGATTTTAAGATATTTGTTTATTCAAATAAGTTGAGTAATATGGATTAATCCAGAGATAGAAAAAAAAAAACCCTCTTTCTGACTGAAAAAATCTTCTCTGAAATATATTTTCTGGGGTTTGTCTTTGTTCACTTTCTCATTTTTGTTTTTCATGTACTATATTTACATATTTTAATCAACTTATTTTTTAACCAACTTTAACTTTTTTTAAACCCACGGTGTGGGAGGGAGAGATTTCGCAGGTCTTTCCTCCCCACTGCTGTGAGCCTCTACTACAAAGAGTTTTGCAGCTGATCAAACACACACAAACCCACACATGTGCAATAAGACTAAGTGCAATACTCTTTTCTGACAAAGTTGTATTTTTACTCAGTTGTATATAGCATTTGTATTCTATTTTTATCCTATTGTATATTTTATTTTATTCTATTGTATATAGTATTTTATTTTGTTATATTTTATTCTCTACAGTTGTGTACAGTATATTGTTCTTATTGTATTCCAGTGTTCTCTAATTTTTTCTATGTAACTTTGCACTGTCCACTTTCTGCTGTGACAAAACAACTTTCCCACGTGTGGGACTAATGAAGGTTATCTTATCTTATCTTTTAGTTACTACAGCTCTGCATGTCATCCCTGTATTTGAAAATTGGTACCAATACACCAAAATTTCCCATTCCTCGGGCATCCTCTCAACTCCCCAAGACTGTGTTAAATAAGCTGTCCAAAAAGCTGTCCTATAGTACTTCTTCCTTTCACTCAGCACACTCTAATCTTTATATGTTTATCTTAAAGTGAGTCAATATCTGTCTGTCTTTTGTAGATTAGTCTTGTTAGTAACTCATATAATTGCTTTTTTTTTTTTAAAGAAATTTTTATTGTTGAATTTCTACTGTTGATTTTTACTTACTGAAAATTTTCTAATTAATGTTTATGTTGATAAATTTGGGTTTTAATATTCTATTTGATTTTCCTTTCCAAGCCACGTATAGCCACATATAGTTTATATGTTTCTTTTTTTAAAATTAAGAATACCTATTAATTTTATTCTGCTTATCCAACTCAGGGTTGGGAAGTACTGAAGCCTAAATCAAATAACTAATACATGACTGAAGTGCAGACTTTCAGTTTTAATTCTTAAAAAAATATGTTACAGTTTTGGAATTATAGTCATTTTTATAAACAGTCCATTGTTTTAAAAGGCTTGATATGAACTGGACAATTTAGTGATAAGCAGTTTCAAAAAATAGATGATGTCTGTTCCTTTGTTATTTCGTGAAAGTAAAGCATCCCCTGGGTACAATTCGTGGTATGTGGGGTGGTCAGTGACTATCTTTTTCAGGTTGTTGAAGGCAAAAGATAACTTTCTGTTTGTAGTTGCTTGTGGGCAATGTTCCCTCTAATTCCCTCTAATTCCCTCTAAACACACACACACACACACATATA
>NW_024584707.1:11611-13323 GCF_018398535.1 Haplochromis burtoni
CTCCACATCAGCCACGCCGCTTTGCTAGCTAAAACACCGGTGTCGGCACATAAGGACGCTGTCATAGGCTGTCAACGACGCTGATTAGCTGCGTATATACGAATGTGAATTGCATTATTGGCTGGACTGTGGGATAAGGTGGCATCGTTCTAACCCCATACTAGAGCAGCCAGTCACTCACTGACTAACACTGCAAAACAGAATTGTTGAAGTTTTCATTTTAATTTCAATTCAGGTTAGTTTGTTTTTGTGCGCAACGCAGATTTTCTGTGCGCAGAGACCGTGCCAGCAGTGCGCAATTGCACACATGCACAGCTTAGAGGGAACATTGCTTGTGGGGTCTCATTTTAAAACCTAATAGGTATTATTGTCACTGAGCAGTGTAGTAATTTTTGTGTGATAATCCGTTGTGTTTAGAACAACAGTGCCGTTCCCCTTGTTGGCTGGTAATATGGTGATGTTTCTTCCAAAAGGGCTTAAAATCTGGGACTCTCCACCAATTGGTCTTAGAACTGAAGAGTTTTCTCAGATGATCATCTTCAAGGAACTTAAAGAAGTCCAAGTACGTTTCTTTCCAAGCTCTTTAGATTATTTCATCTACAGACTTTTGAGCCCCTGAAAACAAGGCACTGTTTATAAGAATGACATGGAAATTTATTTTGTTAAACCATTTGAATCAAGGTTAAATTCTGCACTTAAATCACATGTTGGTTGTTTGGTTAAAAATCTACCGCAGTGTTATTGCTTGTTAGTAAAATAAACAGTCATGTAGCAAATGATTTCTTTCTCACTACTCTGTGTGAAAATGAACCATATCACTCTGACTTTCTACGTGCTCAGTGCACATTAATCACATCAAAAAGTTACTTTTGCCCTCCTTTCTGTCATTCTGCTCATTATATCCTCTGTTTGTTGCAGCTGTTTCCCCATGTTCAGTTGTAGATTCTCAAGTTCTTCCTTTTTCTTCTCCAGTTTACGCTGAACACTTAATAGACTTTGTTTTTCTTCCAAGTATCTTTCTGTTTTGTTAGTCTCTTTTTCTTTCTCACTCCTTGCTATGTTATTCTCCACCAGACAAAGCTTCTCTTTGTTCTCTGCCAGCTCTTTATTTGTCTCCTCTAACAGTTTGAATTCCTCCTTCTGCTGGAGATGTCCCCTCTTCAGTTCCTTCATTAGAGCGATAAGCTTTGACAACATGTACGCTTCTTCATCTTCATGGTAAAAAGAAACATTAAATTCAAGATAAATACAGATTAAAGCATTTAATAAAATAAAAGTTTTTTAAATTATTGTGTATTAGACATAGAATGCAGCAAATACAGAGAAAAGTCTGAAAATGGCAGAACAAAACTGAACATTATATTTGATACTTACTATTTCTTGACTTTTTGTATTTCAAAACTGTCCAGATAACTCCAAAAAGGATAAGGCCAGAAGAGAAAAAGAAAAGACCACTAAGTGCAACATCAATGATATCGTAGGTGTAAATACATTGGGGGCAGACCGTACCTAAAATGGTAAAATACATAAATAATGGTTTAAAAAATAATAATTAAGAGAACAGACTATCAAAATATATAATCAAAATTTAAATAAAAAGGCCAGCACAAAACAGAATACGTACCATTCTCCATTTGGACATTTCTTGTGTCAGTTTGATCCTCCTCATCACTTTTGAAATTTATTGGCATAATCGCTGATCCTGGGGGGGG
>NW_024584708.1:0-13322 GCF_018398535.1 Haplochromis burtoni
CCATAGACTCTTCGCATTCCGGCGATTGTCCGTCTGTTATTGACATTGCAGTTTCCTCAACCGCCAATTTGTATTTATGAAACACAGCATCAATTGCATTAGACAGCAAGGGTCGCAGCGACCCGGAGTAGTCGAAATCAGCATGTCGCTTCCAAAGAGAAGCGGAGACGCCGGGTTCGGTCATGATGGTAGTGATAACCTGCCGGACGACAGGAAACACAACTCTGTGATTGTTCACAACGGCATGATAAATACATAACATATGTGTACACGTGCCTAAAGCGAGGCAAGCTACAGCTTGTCGACGAAGAGTTGTCACATTTGTTTGGACCAAATAACACCGTGTTCCCTAAGCTAGATCCCATCTGGATGACGAGGTTTCTAACTAGATGCAGAATGTTATACGATGACTATGTCAGCAAACACATACGCTCGTCTAGCTCCGTGCTCTCTAGCGACGGATTGCTGCTGTACGAAGCGAGAACGGCCCGCAGCACCCACACCGTGGCGGATGACCGCGGGCGCATTGTGCAACTTCACAACTTTGCAGATCCTTACGAAACCAGAGAATTATCGTGTGAAGAATGCGCTCGTTTTGAGGAGAGCACAGTCCTGTTTGACAATGCGGCGTTTGTGAAGCGTTCCGATCGAGCGGTTTTGTCTCTGGTCCTATGTGACGGCTCGCATCGGTCCCTTCACGAGCCGTCTGTCGGTATCTCATGGGATGCGTATTTCACAGTGAAGGAAAAAGACATACGTGGATTGGAAATGGATTCTGAGTTCGTATACACCGCAGACGGCGTGTGCCTGTATATGATGGTGGCCTCGTGGAACACGTCGGTGTGTTTGGTGTTTGACAGCTCTTGTCGAATTCGGACACTGTGCGCTTTGGCCCTAGGCGATCCAGAGCTCGGGAGCGCTTTCACGCTGCGGTGCAACATACCAGAAGGAGTACGAGATTTTGAACTGAGAAGCATACAACCGTTGCGGGCTGCCGACAACACCCTAGTTAAGCCAAACATAGGGCACGTCGATCAATGTCGGCGTGGGGATGCGTCGAGTGTACAGAGAGGCCTTATGTGTTTAGAGGAAATGGTCACGGTGCCGGCGGGCTTCTCGATCGTAGCCGAAAACGAGCTAGTCGTAGTGTTGAGACACATACTAAGAGACGCTGTCATCGTCGTGCCCAAGGACACTTGTTTGGAAACGAACCGGACCGCAGACTGCTCTGATTCCGTCGTACCCGAGGGTTGTGTAACGGAATGGTTTTCGTGCAATTACTCTTCGTTTGTGATACGCAGAGGAGTCACGGGCGTGCCTCCGCTTGCTATATCCACCGCGCAGATGAGCGGTGACGCTCCCACGTGTACCAACGGCGCATCGGCTAAAGTGGCAACGTTGCGCGTGTTCCCAGCTACACCTTCCGATCGTGTAGCACCAACAACACGCCGTGGGTTTCACGGTTATGCGTTTGACCACGCGGTGTGCCTGTTGCCAGGCTCTATGTCAATTGTAACCCAGAAACGATTGGAGATTCCCAGTTGCATTGCTATCATGTATTCCATTCTTGCGTTCAGAGGCCTGACTCTGAACGACAACACAGAGTTGTCAAACACTCCGACTGGTCTTCTCTTTGCCTGGAATGTAGAGTTAGACGAAGCTAAAGTTATCATGGCGACTTATCTGTCGTTATCCGACTCGTTTGTCCTGCCTACCGACAGTATGTTTGAACTAAGGGTGGAATCGCACGGGAGCTTGATGAAACTACGCAAGATGCTATCCGCTAACCCCAGGCCTTTGGTTTCGACCGTGAGACTGCATGTGCCGGGTACCGAAAGACCAATGACACCTAACATAGAGCAAGGTTTGCTCGACGCACAAGAAGCACTGTACTTTGAAGGCAAAGAAAACGGAGACGCTACTACTACTACTACTACTACTGTTGCTGTTGCTGCTGCTGCTGCTATAACGGCCGAACACGCTCAGGGGGCAAAGGATCGCGATGAGAACAGAGCGTCGGATCGCGTTCTGCCTTCGACAACAACAAAGCTGAGATTTGGATCGCACATGATTCCGACGGGACACTGTGTGTTATTTGGCCATGGTGTTGATGACAGCAAGTGCTTTGCACGTGTGACCGTTGGTGTACGGACATTGGGTCTTTTGAACGTAAAGATATTGAGAGCGTGTGGGGTGTTTCACAAGAAGCACGGGAGCGGGAGAGCTGTGCTCCACATACCTCGGACAAAGGGGGTTGTTCCAAGACCCAAATGGCTGGGTGAAGACACGGTGTTAAGCGACGACCTGTGTGTGATCGAACTCAACGCAAGTCGCGCCGACGGCCTACCGGCTCCGTTGATGGAGCAAACGGGTTTCTTCTTTCAACTAAATTATTCCCCGTCATCCCCGTACGAGCGAGCGCAACGAACCGCATCGGATGGCCCGGAGGTGACGATGTCCAGGATCGAACAAGCTATATGCAGCGACACCGCCAGAGGCTACGAGGAACAAAGACTCGTACGCCTATTCAAGTCTGCGCACGCGAAATACGAACAATGTCTATTCGACGTAGAGACAGAAGAATGCAACGGTCCGTCGACGTGTCAACAAGAGACGATGTCATGGATCGTGGCAGCTAAGACACGAAAACCTCCGGGGGTGCGCGAGGAGAAAGCTGTCATAGGAGACGGCGAGTTTTTCCCTTTGATCGACGTCGCCGTGGACTCGGACCGCGACAGGATCGAGGAAGAGGAGCTGTTATCGTCTCCTCTAGCCGAATACAAACTCCACCTGTCCCGTAAGTCCCAACCGGGACGGCACGCGATGGCCCGAGCCGACAGATCCGTGGGCGAGTGTGGTTGCGCGTACGAGGCCTGTTTGGACGAGGCCGTGTTACTTGGACACTGCGTCAGGGTGACCGAAACGGCGGGCGCTAAAAGGAACTTCGACGTGAGTGCGTGTTTGACGTGTTTCTACAGATCGGTGCATCCCTGCGTGCCCGATATGAAAGTAGGGGACATCGTGCTCGATTACGAATTCGTGGTGCACGGTAGAGGCCGGTTCCATCCAGTGTATGCGCTTCTTAGTCATTTGGCTCAGAGTTGCAGGGTCAACTGCTTTCCCTCGCATAGACTGATAATCCTGAGTAGACACAAGGACGTCGGTATGGACGAGGGGCACGGACGAGACAAACTCTCACATGTTGCGAGCCAACACGGTGGGCGCTTTCCTATGCGCCCAAGATCACAGATTGGCCACGCTACTCGCGAGATATTGCAACCCGACGCCTTTGCTCTGCACGGAATTCTACAACGGCTGCGGCCTATTGCCTCGCGCGGACGAAGAAGAGCTGCTTTGGGCAGCGTATTCCAGGACCCTAGGACCGGTGTTTGAATTTGAACAGGTCGACGCTTTCCCGGGGAAAGTCACCACTAGCTTGGGCGCGTGGCGTTTTCTGCGACTGACGACGATATCCTCAGATGTCAAGCGGTTCCCGGGTATAACTGTTGTGGACGGCCACACCGTGGCGTTCGCCTCGGAGTCGCCGTTGTTCTACCTCAAAGGCGAGGGTCCTTTGGTGCAACACTTGGAATCGGTCGCTGTGATAGTGGACAGTAGCTCGCAGTACAGGACGGACGTATTGAGAAACGAGACACCCGACTGGCCAGATCCTACTGTCATATAAGACCCCATAAGATGTAGGCCTAAACACGCCGTCCTCGACGAGATGTTCATGCGGAATGGTTACAGGGACCCGTTGGAGGTATCTAGTGTGGAGCGAAGAGCGTGGTCTTCGCTCGTATGCGCGCAATGGACTTTTGTCAAGCGCCGCGGTCACGGCGGTGTTGAACGCGACTGGGAAACTGAGTATCCTGTATCCGCGAGCTTAGTCAGCGTAGGGCCTAAGGACCCGGGTGTCACTGCTATCAGATGGCTGTGCGGAGCGCCGCCTGAGCGTTTTTCCGATGGAGCGGCGGCAGCGTTGCAATCCGGGGACAGCACACTGGGTCGCTTCGAGTTGCATTCCGAGATGGCTCGGCTCAAAGACCAGCTCGTGTGGCGAGGCTTCGACATCTTGTGTTCGCGTGTGATGGCCTGTCCTGCCGAAAAAAGCTGTGGTCCACGGGTCTCTGTACAGTATCGAACCACGCGCTGGATGCATTTCGTAACAATAGTACACTCGAACGAATGGTACACCCGTCCTTTGGGCACCGGCGACACGGCCGTCGAGTCTAGCCTTCTGTTTTCTGACGCGCAGGGTTGTTCAGCCGCGGAATTCGTTCACGCTTTAGCTCGTGTGATGCTTTCCGGGACCGTGCACGAAGAACTGGAGATTAGGTGCTTTCGCCAGGGAGTTTACGCGTACATTCAAAGCTCTTTGGCTTGGTTCGCCAGAGCCGCGGGGCCGTTTAGGTCCCGTAACGTGACCGTGTTTACACCAGAAGCCGAGCGTGACACCAAGCCGTGGACGCACACCCTCCCCGCGGGGGTGGATGTTTTGAAGTCCAGCAGAAGCAGTTACATCGTATCTTGTACGTCTCGGTGCGCCGAGAGATCGGACGTGAAAGCGATGCTCGCTAACCGCGTGGCGACCGAGAGGGTGAACAGCTTCGGTAATCTAGTGTTGCACGCGGATCGCAAAAGCGTACAGCTCTCACGGCAACAGAGGGAAGCCGGACTGCATGTAGCTGTCGAGACTCTCTACTGTGACAACGCATCGCACGGCGCCGAAACCGGCGCCGACTTGGACCGAGTGTACGTTTACTGCGATCATTCACTGAAGCATTTTTGTGAATTCCACAATGTGCCTAAGGGGATACGGGGACCTGAACTGTGGGCCAGACCTATACCCTGGTCTAAGACCAACCCATCGGCTTTTTGTTTAAAAATATCTCAGTTGAAATACAGATGGGAGTCTGGGCTGGATGAGCCCACGCAGTTTCCCGTTCGCGACGCCGGCACTGTCCATTCTGAGTACGAGACGCAAATTCACAGGTGGCAACGGTGCGCCTCGGACGGAATGCTCGTCCCCAAAAAAGCTAGGTTCTGGTATTCGGTAGATCACAAAAGATCTTTCGCGAGAACGATTGAGCGCTCTCCGGTCAGCGAAGGCGAATCATGTGAAAGCGAGGACTCCGACGGTCGCCCTCGGGCAGACCCGAAGCCCGATGACTCGGATTCAGTGACACTGGGCTGCGAGTGGTATGACGAGGCTGGAGCTGGTGTGCTGGTACTCAATTCTCACATTGCCATCGAGTTTGCATATGCTACCCCTGCCACCGAGGGACACGTGTTCTTCGACCCTGTGCACAACAAGGATTACGCCGGAGTAGTGCAGTTGCAGGAGGACGGGAAGTTGATCAAGCTTTACAAGCCGTACAACTACAGATCTCTCACGTGTGACTTGTACACCGTTCTGATGTACGGATGCGGGCTAACGCCGGTGTTTGCGAAGGAGAGTAGGATCGTGCACTCGGATGCCGCGGCTGACAATGTGCTGAATCTAGCCCTGTGCGCCGTGGCGGTATCCCATCACATAACACCAATGGCCCGCACCCCGTGCAGAACTGTCGCAGTTGTTACGCCGGGAGGTCGCGAGCAAGCCCTAGCAATCGCCAGAGACATTAACCGTGTCGTCGTGGTGACAACGCCTCGTATTAAGCGAAGGGGAATTGTGGCGTACTCCTTCAAGCGGCTACCCGAAATGCTCGAGACTGAATTCAGAAACGTGGCTCTCCCTAGGGCTATAACGGCAAGGTTCAGCAACTGTCCGTGCCCCACGGATTTCCTATGCCGTGTCGGCGTGTCTCTGTACAGCAAACTGATGCAACATTGGCCGCATCTCGCCAAACGAGGTGACGTGAAACACCCTACGAGTTCGCGAGACCCGAGATGGATGGGCCTGACTTTGTGTCTCGCCGAGTGGGAAAGGAAACGGTCGACAGTGGACAAGTTGGCTCCGGGGGCGATAGAGTGTGCGCTTCGAACGCTCCATCGACCACGCTAGAGCTTTACAACATGGCCTGTCGAGGCAGAATAACGGGAACGATCGACCCCAGGCTGATAGATTTCACCTCGTCCTACAGCGAACCCAAGTCTGTGGCTTACGATCCAAGCGCTAGAGAGATCTCACTTCATGCTGTCGAATCAAGCTCAACCGATCACGTTGTCGGCGGCCGTGGACGTCTACAGAGCTTTACTGCGGGACTTTGTGACTTGCTCTATAGAGGAGACCGTGGCAACGCTGGACCTGTTACAGGGCTTTTTCATAATAATGCTAAGGTACCCGTTCATGCCAGAACTGTCGGTGGACACCAAAGAGTGCCCCGAGTGCTATTTTGAAACCGAGATCACGATGGACTCTTGGGAGCAAGTCAGGAGGCAGATTTCCTGTTGTCACTTCACGCTCAGACACGAACACATACCTTACGCGCGGGACGAGGCGCGACAAGCGAACGTGAATTTTCACATCGACGGAAACGGCGAAATGTGCCGCCTGGGACCTCGTAGAACCATGTTCATAAATCAGGGAGCCGACGAGACGAATGCTGACGAGCGCGTCGCGAACCCGGGCAAGTTCGTCGAGCAGATAGCGATGCTTAAGAGACGAGACGAAATGATTAAACAGAAGACGATGGGCAAAGAAATATTCCATCAGCTTTGCTTGCACACTCGAACTCTCCGGGAACTCGAGACGCCTCGGTATCTGAGCGCCTATCCCATCGCGTCGCTGTACAGGTTTTACGGCTCGCTGAACAGAAGCAGACAGAGAGCGCAGCTGCTCTCGGACCACTACGCACTGACACCCGTGGACAGGACCGCGGTGTCCGTGAAAATGGAGGACCTGCACGTGAATCTAAAGTCCATCTTGACGACCGGCAACAACGACAAGCTACTGTCGTACGTGTGCATGGCGATGATAGGACCCCTGCGTAGATACAACCCCAGGTACGGATGCGTGGCCGACAGAGTCGTGCTATTCAAACACCTGACAGCGTCTGGCTTTCCCGTGGAAAGCGCCTCGATGCTGGTGAAGAACGTGCTATCGGTGAAACGCTCGCTCATGGTCGAGTCGACCCTGGACGCGGCCCTGGAGTTGCAATTGCGAAAAACACTAAATCCTAAAAAATAACAGAAAGGTATCGGCTCTGATCTGGTTATTCTCGCACATCGCGGCGTATTGCACGCTTCGTCAGCTGGACCATGGACACGTGCGCATGGGGGACTCGCCCGACGAGATGGACGCCGACGGAATCTACGTGTTCGACCAAGACCACGTCGGGATTAGAGTGTCCGGCGGAACGCCGGCCGCAGCAGGCGATCGACGCTCAGTGCCCTGGGCCTCGGCCTACATGCCCTTCTCACGCATTCTGGAACTGCTTGCGTTGGATTGCGCTAAAGAAAGACTTTGTTGACAAGATATCGATGTCAGAACCCAAACATTGTTACGATACACTCGTTCAATGTGGCTACATGCCTCTGACCGTTTTGGTGAACATGAGATGGAAACGAGACGTGTTGGAGAAACACAACGCGGCGCTGGCGGAAGACCACGCCGTTCACATCGAAGACCTTAGGCGCGAGTACTAAGAATCGAGACAGTCGAGACGGAGGCGCAAACCTTCGACCGAGCTAATGAAAAACACCGTGAAGTGGAAAAGGCCAGCGTCGGCTGCCAAAACGCCTAGATGGCCAAAGAAGAGGACGGGCCGGATCGGCCCGTGAGCTCCACGGATTTGCCGTTTGCATACCTCCCCATTTGTACATACTATGTGCATGTCTAAGAGTGGAATTTTTGTTTGTTGTACTGTATAACATGTATATGAATCTAATGGCGATGACAATAAAGACAACAAAGAAAGTAAAGACACTAGTCTGTGTTCATGACACGATGCTTTATTTTTTTTTTGCTCACTCGCTCACACATCGGGTAAACATCATAACGTAACATGACATTACATAACATACGGCGTGAACTCTAACACGGCGTGTGTAGGTCGAGCATCCCACGCGTAACTGTCACTTTCTGTCCAACTCGATCGCTGTTGTCCTCGTAGTATCCTCCGTAACACGGGCCTTTTCGTTTTCTCGATGAGAGCCTCTTGGTTTGCCGCTCGGTAGCACGGTTGGAGACGGATCCTTTCTCCGCGGTCTCCTCCGTGGGCTTGGGGTCGTTGCATTGTCTGCCATCGGCGAGGTCTCTGTCGTCCATCTCTTGCTGTAATACAGCGTTTGAAATGTACGTATCCATGATCGCGCTGACGTAGGTAGCCTCTTTCGCTTGTCCGGGTTCGTCAGATGCACTCTCTTGGCGAACGCCGCGTCGTTGGCGTGACGATGCACGTGCGTGGATAAAGTGGACCACTGATTGTGCTTTGTTATAGCTTTGTCAAAGAACATGATCACCAGAGTTCTGTTGTCGAACATAGTACCCAATACACGATGCTTTAAATATGGGAAAAGGCAGAGGGAGACCATGGCCACGATCGTGTAGAACCCGGTGCGACTTGCGTGCTTCTCATTGTATTTGCCGGCCAGTTTTCTCATGAACCGGTTGATTTTACCCTCTTTGCAATCGAAGAGAGTCGACACGGCCACGGCGTTGGCGAACGCCGCGTCGCGAATTACACTCAGATATTCCCTCGAGCACCTCAGTGGAAAGGCAGACCTAAACGCTACCTCTTTGGCAAGGGACAGGGTAATGGCCATCCAGGGCGAGCACAACAGTCCGATAGAGGCGCTGGTGGACCCTCTATCGTAATGTACATGGCGGTACTCTTCGGAAAAGTCTCGGGTCAACAGCGTGGCGAAAAGCGCCACGGTCACCGGCAACGAAGCCGTCAAAATCATCTGGTTCAGATCTGTGTTACTAGGCTGTGCTGTGTTATGTCCGGACATGTACTCCAGGCCTCCGTATCCCAATTCCAGGCTGGGGTCCCTGGATGGCATGTGGTACGAGGCCCTGAATTCCACTTGCGGTTTGCGGAACACCTTGCAGTTGTTCGACGGGGCACTCTGGCGGAGGTAACCTCTTACGTTTCGTCCAGTCCACCATGTCGCGCACCAAGGTACACCCCGGGCCGGAGCACAAGTGTCTACTACAGTGATCACGACACACGTGTCCTAGGGCCTCGCTGCTGGTGAACGTGCATGCGTTTTCGACGCAATAGCTCACCCACTGAGGATCGTCTATTAACCCCACAGATGGGAGGTTCGCACCCGGGTCCCTCGATCCCATCGCCGTCTTCTGTGCGTCTGCCCTTCTTGTCCTGTCCTTTTCTTTCTGTCTGTCTCACGATTCCTCTGTGACCGTTGCATGCACGTTCGCCGCGATTGCGATGATGCGCAGTTGGTTCTGATCGCACTTTGTCCGTGTTTTTTGTGCTTTTGTTACAGGCGAGTAGGGGCCAGAGCGCCGATCTGATCTTGGTAGACGAGGTGGGATTTGTCAGCTCCAAAGTGCTACTAGCCGTTCTCCCCAATATAGCGTTCAGGGGACGTAAACAAGTGCACATCACCAGTCACGTCAACAACACCCCTTGGTTGAATAAAGTAGGAGACATCCGAGGGGACGACGGGGAACCCGCCTATCACGTTGTATCGCAGAGCTTCAAATGTAAACACCACGCCAGGGACCCGGACTCCACCTGCGTTTGCATGGGAATCTACTGTCCCCAGCACATTTCCGTAGACAGCCATCTGAAGCAACTGATGAACATAATTGCGCCTAGGGGCTTTGAGAGCAAGGTGACGGGTAGCAGCAGCACGTCCTCTTCGGACACCAAGAGCGACACGACTACTCCGTTCGAGGCTTGTATCATAAACAAGTTCCTATCCAGCAACTGCGTAGAGTTGGAACGCATGGTCCAGAGTAGCGTGGCCAGGGCCTACATATGCATGGACCCCACGTTCGGCGGAGGCTCCAAGTCCTGCGCCGTAGTGTGCTGCGCCGTGGAGCTAAGCGGTGGACAATTGGCGGTGAGTGCGGTCGTCTGCTGACAAGCCATACACGAGCAGTTCGTCGAACACGTAGTCGTAATCCACCGCAGCCCGTTGTTGTCGCGAGTCTCCCTGTGTGTCTCCCTGAGGCAAGTCGTCCGCGTGGAGGTCTAGCAGTGTACAAATGTAAGCGGTCACCCTGGACTCCGATTGTAACGTCAACGAGGTTTCGGTATCCGCAGTAGAGCACGACACCATGTCCATCACCTGAGCCCACGTTCCGCACGTACACTCTAAACCTGCCAATCTCATCATCCACCCCGTGATGGCGGTGGAAATGATTACGTGCAGATCACGTCGCCCCCGCTCTCCCTGACTTTGTAACACAGCCATGTATCTCAGAGCACCGCCGCGGATGCTTTCTACGGACGCGAAAGACGCCAATGTCATATTGTCGTAACTGAGAAAATTACATTGGGCTATGCAAACGTGCACGAACCGCTTAGGCACTCTGTTGCCCAACGCCAGGGTTATAACGTCCGACAGTGTACAAAGCACGGTGGGCCTGACGAGCTCCGCGGCGTGACGGTGCTGCGCCTTGTACGTAGATGCCAATTTGTCGATCACTAGGATCCTGGCAGGGGAGTACGAGACCAATTGAGCATACATGGTCTTAAGTTGTCCCAAGTCCATGTTAGAGTAGAACGTCATGTTGCGGCGGTAGGCGGTGAACACGATCATGAATTCGTAGTGCGATATCACATAGTCCCACGGAGCAGCGAGCAACTGGCGGATGTCTCTTCTGCACATCTCACACGTATCGCAAAACATTGTGTCCGCAATCTACTCAGACCGACAATGATGTGTGTCTGTGTCCTTTTTTTTCTTTGCCCTTACAGGTGGTGGGCTTAGAGGAGTTGGAAATAGCGGACCTGGATCAAGTGACTCGCGTGTACTCGGCTCTGCTGTGCGCTCACGTCAGGCTATTGAAGGTGCTCATGCCCAGAGTCATGTGGAAGGAAGTTCCTGTGGTTATAGTATTCGAACAAAACACGTACGTCAACGCACTCGTGGACGTGAAGAACCTGATGGAACAATCGCTGTTGGTTTCGGGGTCTTTGATCAAATTCTACAGCAAATGGTCTCACGTCAACAACAAATACATGCTCGGGAAACACGTCAGCGCCAAGACCAAACTCGACATGGTGCTCAGTGCGGTCTCCGTCATATGCAAGGGTGCGCTTTGTTACTGCGACACCGTGATGTCTCTAGGCTGGGCCGTGCTTTCCGAGGCCACGAAGAAGACCAACGCTGTAGAAATGACTATGGGCTACACCAAGGGTGCTGGTTCCAGCAACCGAATGGGTTCGACTATGAACGTGGGCATGTACAAGCGATCTCGCAGGGGTGGCAATCTCCCCACAGCTATCACCTCGAGCGTGCTGGAGTCGCACGATGTGATATCGTTACCGGATCACAGGTTGACGGACAAAATGCACGCGGAGCAGGGCAAGTTGCTACTGGGTAAACTGAGAGAGGAAATGTCCATGGTCACCGTAACAAAATCACAGAAGGGCTTGGACGTCGTGAGCACGGGCGGCAAAAGGTCCGTGGACGGTCAGTATACCAGAGACGACATGATTTCAGCTTTCCTTTTGTTGTGTCACACCAGAGAAGAGTTACAACAAGGGGGCGAAATGGTCCGTGTGCAGGGCGAAGTGTATTACAGGTGAACGATAGACTGTGTGAACCTTTTGTTGTTGTTGTTGTAGAGTATAGGAACCACACTGCCTAATTCATATGTTACATCCAAATAAAAAAAAACGCTCGTTGAGCACATCGGTTGGTCTTGTTGTGTGGTTTTTTTTTGTGTGTGTTTGACTGCAGGTTGGGGATCCAACCTACCTAGGTCGGGGGGGGGGGGGAAGTGTTTTAGTAAGACTCTTATAGTCCGAACGGCACAGACAGTAATAGGAGCCACAAGTATCACACGTTAACAATAACCTCGGTGAATCGACAGCGAACGATATGACAACGTTACGCCTTTCGTGTTTTTGCCGTGTTGCGATGTTACTGTGCGCCTTGTCCCTAGCTACGGCTCTCATTACAACAGGTATGTAGTCACTTGCAATGTTTCAGTGCAATGGCCTGTATTGCACACTCTTGCCTTTGCTTTGCTTGACCGCTGTCCATTGCACGCCAAAAGTAAGGTTGTCACCTTTCGATCGTACCCCGCTGTGTGATGACTACTCGAATGTTTTTTTTCTTGGTGTGAGATCCCAAACACGTAAGCGCGACGAGCGGACAAGATGTCGCTCTTCACTGTGAGAGTCTGAGGCGTACCAACGACAACCTGATCGCATTGTGGACAAAGGAAGGACACGCCGCTGACAGTTACGTGTTTCACGTTTGGAATAAGCGTTTAAAGGAGACCAAGCAACACGCAGACTTCCACGGCAGAGTGCGGCTGATCGACCCATCCATGAACAACGGAAACGTTTCTGTGATTGTAAGGAACGTCAGTGTGGCTGACACAGGGTTGTACTCGTGTATGGTTCGGACAGGTGAAACCAAAGACCACACAGAGTCCGAATGCCTTGTCGCACTCACAGTCACAGAACGCAGCGAGTCCACAATGGACGGAGAGCTCACGGACTCAACAGAGATCCCGCGCCATTTCGACCCCACGACCGCAGCACACGGCGAGTCCACAATGCACGGAGAGCTCACAGTCTCAACAGAGATCCCGCGCCATTTCGACCCCACAACCGCAGCACACGGCGAGACCACAATGCACGGAGAACACACAGCGATCGAGTGCCCTAAGAACCTTACAGTCGCAGGACACACCGATTCTGCAAAGTGCAGAGAACCCACAGTGGTTCCGCGTCATATCAATCACACAGTCTCAACAGAGATCCCACGCCATTTCAACCCCACAACCGCAGGACACGGCGAGTCCGCAAAGCGCGGAGAACGCACAGAGATCCCACGTCATGTCATCCCCACAAACGCAGGACACGGCGAGTCCGCAAAGCACGGAGATGGTGCATATTCGCGTTCTACACTATCCACACGAGGCTCCGGTGTGATAGCCTCCCTGAGCGTGTTGGCGTTCATCCTGGCGGTCTAATGTTTTTGCAAATGTAACATAATATAGGCTTGCTACGGGAGCAGCTTGCTTGAAAGTATGGCAATTGTGTTATCACCATTCATTCTGTATCATGTGTTTAACGCATACTATTTGGAAATAAACAGTATTATGTTTTTTTTTGTGCTCCCACGATCACTGTGTTCTGTGTCAGTCGGTCGACGACTTACCCCCTTATTCTCACAAACACATTGGGATATCACATAGTCCCACGGAGCAGCGAGCAACTGGC
>NW_024584709.1:0-12189 GCF_018398535.1 Haplochromis burtoni
GTATCGAAAAAATATCGAACCGTGACACCAAAGTATCGAACTGAACCAAACCGTGAATTTTGTGTATCGTTGTACCCCTGCTGAATAGGGCTGATAAGTTAAACAGCTTTTCATCAGAAAAATGTACTGCCATATTTGAAAAAACAACAGACAATTTAGCATGGTATCCACTGATGCTTAAATACTTTTCTTTTTCTTTTCCTCTGACCATCTGGTTGTGAAAATACTCCAGCTGTTTGGAAAGTTGGCACTTTGTTCCTCTTTTTTCCAAATTGAATAAACATATATCAATTTTCTTGCTGACTTGTCCAACAGCGGGCTGGAGTCAATCCCAGCTTCCATAGGGCAAGAGGTCCTGAACAGGTCATGAGTCAGTCATGTGGCTACTACAGACAATCAGACATTTGCATCTATTTTGAATCACTGGTTAATCTAACATGCGAGTGTTTGAACTGCATAAACCCATGAAGGCACAGGGATAGCATGCAAACTTCACACATAAAGCGCCCAACTTACTTGTTGCGCGATGACAGTAGTAATCAATTTAATTCAACCCAATTTTATTTTATTAATATAGTGCCAAAACACAACAACAGTTGCCTCAAGGCGTTTGATATTGTAAGGTAAAGACCCTACAATAATACAAAGAAAACCAGAAAACCCCAATAATCATATGAGGAAGCACTTTGTGTGAAGTCAAAACTCCCTTTTAACAGGACAAAACCTCCAGCAGGCTCAGGGAGGTGCAGCAGTCTGGACTCACCTTGATTCCTCACAAACTGTTTGTATGAGGTTACTGCTGAGTGTAATCTAACCTGCTTACATGAATGACAATTGTGAACAAATCAGAGCTAAGGAGTTTTCTAAATATGTAACATTAAATAATGGTCAAATTTAAAATTTCACCTGAAGGAGCAGACATTGTCAAAGTTTGGATCAAGCTGTAGACTTTTGTGATCACTTAGAAAGAATAACCTGAAACTAAAGAGAAATGCTTTCTTGTTCTCTGAATATACATCATAGAATCACATGAACTGTGGAAGAATACATACAGCAGCCCATTCTTTCCTTGTCATGCTTGCAGGCTGCATTAAATGCTCCCAAGGGTCACTATTAAAAAATAAATGCAAAAGTGAGTTGAGACAAGGAGGTCCAGATCGCCTTTCTCTGGAAACAGTTAAGTCCACCTTAATGCATCATGACGTTATGTCAGAGTTGTTACCAAATTAAATGAAGATATTTTTAGAAGGTAAAAAGATTAGATATTGTTTTGTAACTGTGACAAAGTCCCAGTATTAGTTTTTTTAATGGTAGTATTGCATAAGTTTAAACATTAAGCAGATATTAGAGAACAATAAGGGACATTACCACTTTATTGCCCTAACTGACAGTTATGGACAGTTTTTCTTGGCTTTTCTGGCAAAATTTAACTTGGATTTTAAGTTATTTGAAAATATCCATTCTACACTGATTGTACTGCATGTCAGCCACATTGTTTCCAGGCTGAATCACTTGCACATCTCAACACTTACAACTTGTCCGAGACTTGCATGTGTATCAGTGCAGGTGCTGTGTATTACATGTGGGGTCAAACCCATGACCTTGCAGTGCTGAAACATCATCCAGTCAAAGACACCTCCCACAGTGGTGGCAGAATCAGCCCACCAGGGGTTAACTTTTAAACCCAAAACAGTGTCCCCTCCATCATAACAACCATTTTTGTGGACATGGAAAGAATCTGGCTCTTCTTTCACCATCTGTGTTTTTATTTCTTTCATTCCAAATTTGATTAGGTCTCACCTGCGGAGTACATCACAGTCTTCTTGGACACTGAGATTTTCAAGTCCCAGCAAGATGTCCCAGTTGGAATGAATAGCTTTTACATCTGGTTCTAAAACCTCTGGCACTTCTGTATCACACCACAACAACTTCCAATCTTCAAAAGGCTTTTCCCAGAAAAAGTGGCATTGAGAGCAGTAAACGCTCTCAGATTGTACTGCTACAGAGTTTCACGCATAAAAGTATCACCTATTCTTCAATGCAAGAAAACTGAAAGAAAAACGAAACACACGGGGAAGTGCCTCCGACTCTGGTTTCTCTGGTTTAAACATCCTCGGAGGCCAGTCCTGAAAATGTTTCAGTTTTTCTTCAGACTAAAGTTTTAAAAACAGAAGTGTTGCTCTCCAACTGGCAGCAACCCAAGGTTGCCTCCTTTGTCAACTCATTGCCTCCCATCATTGATAAACAGCTCTGATGCTGAACAGACACACACAGCTGTTTGTGGCAGTGTGCAAAGGGCGTTGTTTAGAGCTGAACTGCAAACACTGTTTCTGACTGTCCACTAAAGCTTTAGATATGCACTAAATCATGATTTTATTTCCAAAGACAATAAGACAACCAAGACATTGGTGATTTAAAGCAGGATGGAGTCTTTATGCAACATTTTGACTGCAGACCCTAATAAAATCATCCCCAAAGGTCACATCTCTGAAAAGACCCAAACGCTGCTTTGTGATGTTTTTGGAAACTGATGTTAAAATATATAATTGTGGCTGCACAGATAAACTGGGGGGTGTTGGGTAAATATTTGCTCTCAGACAGGGTAAAGATTTAGAACAGACCACAGACATGCACACAAATGTGGCTCAGACAGCCGCTCAGAGAATACAAAGATTTCAAGACAGAAAAGGAAAAACATTATTTCATCAATCTGTTTCAGCATATTTATTAGTGAAGACTAAGTAATGGGCAAAAATTCAGGTTTGAGAAGTTGGAACCACAAGATTCAGTTGTGTGTGTGTGATTATTGAAAGGATTTTGTAAACAGCAATCTGATTGGTCTTTCCAGATCTCAACAAGCAGAGAACCTTCATGAGATCATTAGAAAGACTGCGTGTTTAAGGCAACAAGATCCAACAGCCACAATAGGCTGACTCGAGACTTAAATGTTAAAGTGAAGAACTTTACAGGAGAGGTAAGTAAACATGTTTACAGCCTGAAACAAATATTAGTTTTAGCCTGTGTTGAATGTCACTACATTTTTGTGCTACTCTGCATTTAAATACTAGTATATATTAATGTCTGGCTCTCTTCCACAGCATCTTTGTCAAGTCTTCCTCACACTCAACCAGTTGAGACGGATGGATGCCCCTCCCAATCCTAGTTCTTCTGGAGGTTTCTTCCTGTTAAAAGGGAGCTTTTCCTTCCCACTGTTGCCAATACCTTGCTCATAGTGTCACGGACTGCGATGGCAGACCGTGGGGATGTGGGGAAATAAGACCCAAACACTAGACTTTGTGTGATGAAAGCTGTGAGTTTATTTACAGTGAAGTAAATTATATACAACAATAAATAAATCCCTTTATTCCCCGACTCTCGTGCCGTGTCTTCTCCCTAGTGACCGTTCACCCCGTGCTCGCTACCCTCTCATTTTCGCAGTCCTCCTGAGATAAATCACAGAAGCAGACGTACGAACACTCTCACAGCGACAAGCTTACACTCAGACTGACTTGCCGGGAAACTGACGGGAACTCTCACGCAACGATCCAGCGTCCACACTGCTAAGTAGCTCCCCCCGATGAGGCTGACCAGCTGAAAGTGTGTGTCATCATCCTTGGGTGTGGCCAGCCACCTGGAAGGGTACACTCGCCGGGCCTGATGGTGCTTGTAAACCGGCCTACCGGATACACCAGCACGCACACCTGCAGCAGGGACACGGGGACATCAGCACAATACGCACACACCTGCCATCAAAAATATAAACAAGTCCAAAAAACACATGAGCTCTGGGTTCCCAGACTCAGGCCCATGACACATAGTGTTTTGATTGTTGGGGTTTTCTTTGTATTGTTTTGTATATTGTAAGGTAAAAACCCTACAATAGAAGGTGCTTAAGGTGACTATTGTTGTGATTTTGCACTAAATAAATAAAACTGATTTGAACTGAATTAAATGTCTTGCACGAATGAAAGTGTGACATTTTTTAATGACAGAGGGATGCTGACACAGCAGGCTACAGCTGGTAGTTCTCTGCTAGGTTGTGACTCAGGATGTACAGCAGGTTATCTATTTATTGGAAGGTTAATAGTTTGATTTCCAGCTCATCTAGTCTGCATGCTGATTTTTCTGTTTTGTGCCCTGCTTATAAGCTATGGAGTCTTGTTTATGTTGCTTATAGTTCAAGTTGTTTTTGAAATTTCAAGTTATCTCTCATATGTTTGAGTTAATAAATCAAAATGGATTGGTAAATATGTGGAGTACACATGCTTGTTTCCACAACAGCAGGAAAATAAAATATATATAGATAGAATCTTTATTTTTTATTTTTGCAGTTATGGAAACAAGCTTCCACAGTAATCTTAACAAGTCTTTTGTTGTGATTTTTTTTAATAGACTATGGCACTCAGACTCCTTTCACTGCCTTTTTATAGAATCTGGCTCACTCTATACTCACTCTATAGAAGTAATCCTACTTACTTTCAGAAGAGATGTTTGTTGCCTAAGTACCTCTTAAGCTTTTGACACGGTGTTGGCATTAACACAAAACAATCCAGCTGAAGCCAAAAGGCAGGTAGACTTTTGCAGGAGCTCCTATTGACAGCCTTCTTTTTTAAAAAATCTTTCGGAGATGAGTCACCAGTCCACCAGTGGTTTTTGTGGTTTGCTGCACACGGCAAAATAATGTGTTCTGATCATCAGTCTCCCCGTTGCTGTCAAAATGTTTTTTTTAATCACAGGATCTTCATAACAAAAGACCAGGGCACACCTTTCCTCACAGCACACCATTTGTGATCCACTTTTGATGAGTTGAAATGTGTTGTTTTAGTTGTACTTTACACACAGTCAAAGCACACACAGGTAAAAATGCACAGGCCAAAAAGTGTGTTTTATGTTACTTTGAAATTATATTAAAAATACAATTTTTGATATAATTTTAAGCTATTTAAAGACATAAATCGCATCACACCAAAAGTCAATTAAAAACAGCATTACTCAACCTCACTCTTCCACCAGTAGACAGGATATTTAAAATGCATAGTGGAGGAACAATAACCAAACCCAGTGCAACACACTTCAATCTGTGACAGGTGGTTTAAATCAACTTTGCAAATTCACATCTGAACTTTAAGCAGCTTTGCCTACCGCCTCCTCCTCATCAAACCAGGAACAACCAAACCAGCAGGCAGCTATTGCAGAGAAATAATAAGAAATGCAACTTAAACTACATAAGATAATGTCAACTATCATTTACAATGCAGTGGAATATAATAAAATAAAGAATTATTATTCATGTCTGATTTATTTATTGATTGTAGGATGACAATGCTAATAATAATAATTATTGTTGTTATTATTATTACCTCATGTGTTATTATGTTGTCATGTTGCTTCAGTTGTGTGGATGTGGATTCAGCTGTAGCCAAGACTATTAAGCAGCTGTCTGTGTCTGTGTGCAGTGCACGCCATACAGTTTGAGTGCAGGTTACTAACCCAGCTGACCCGTTTGTTGATATGTCCAAAAACGTTTTATTTATTTATTTATTTATTCATTTATGGCCTTCAGCATTGTATTGGCAGGTGTTCTGGTCCTCTAGATCAGCGGTCTCCAACCTTTTTTGCGCCAGGGACCGGTTTATGCCCGACAATATTTTCATGGACCGGCCTTTAAGGTGTCGCGGATAAATACAACAAAATAAAACTAGTACCGGTACCGAAAAAAAGAAGATTTATTCATAACACGTGAAAAGACCCAGGAAAACCGAGTTAACGATACAAACGATAACAAAATAACGCTGAAAACCGATAAAAACCCTGAAAACCATACATTTCACACCTGAGCCTCAACTCTCACGGCCCGGTACCAAACGACTCACGGACCGGTACCGGTCCGAGGCCCGGGGGTTGGGGACCGCTGCTCTAGATAAAACAGGAAGCTACTTACATGTACCAGCTACAGGTTGAGTTATCTATCATCTGTCACCTTGTATAGCATACTGAAGGACATCAGTGTAAACATCTTGTATTCTTCTGATACATCATTAGACACAGTATTCAATTCACATTTTATTTATACAGCCCCAAAATCACAACAACATAAAGGCCCTACAATAATATAAAGAAAACAGAGAAAACCCCTACGATCATTTGCCCACCTACGAGCAAAGCTTTGGCAATGGTGGATTGGAAAAATTCACTTTTAACAGGAAGAAACCTCCAGCAGTACCACACTCAGGAAGGAGCGTCCATCTACCACGACTGGTTAGGATTAAGGGAGGAAGACAGGACAAAAACATGCTGTGGAAGAGAGCCAGAGATTAATAATAACTAATGATTAAATGCAGAGGTGTATAAACACATAGTGAGTGAAAAAAGGTGACTGAAGAAGAATGCATCATGGGAGTCCCCCAGGAGCCTAGACCTGCACACAGTACATGTTACATAGGGACACCACAGATCATTAAAACTGATGTGGGTGTGTGTGAATGTTAAAAGGTAGATTTTTTTTTAAAAAATCAGTAAGAAACAGTAAATTTAAGGAAATAATGAACCCTTGAAGTTGAAGTTAGTCTCTCTGATTTAGTTTGTGTTTTTGAAACATTTGGCAGCAGAGTCCGCGCTGAAACTGAAAGAACAGTGCATGGGAGAGAGAGCGAGAGAGAGAGCGAATTCCTCCACAGCTCCAGGGTGATGAAGAGGTTAAACCAGCCCCTCTCCGCTGTGCTCTCTGCCTCCTTTTGCGGCTCCAGCCCCGCTTTAAACGGCAGCTGAGCGCTGAGCGGACATGTACACATCCGAACTTTAACTTTCAGGTCTTTCTCCTCTCTTGCCCGCGCTCCTCTCCTCTCTTGTCCTCCCTTTCCGTCTCCCGCTGGGCTGAGCTTCGAGTGAGAAGCTGCGCTGGCAGCTGCCGTCTCATGGAAATCTAATTTTGCTCTAATTTTCGGTCAGTTGCTCAGGTCTGTGGAGGCTATTGTCGTTTCGCTGCTCCCTTGGTTTTAATGGTTCACTCATGCGTCGGGAATGCCATGGCCACTCCGAGCGCACAGCAACAGGATTATTTCAGATCGGTGAGCAGCGAATCAACCACCTACATGATGGTCCCGGCAGGCGGGCCGACCGCTGCAGCGCGCCGGGAAACGCCGTCCAAGATGTGGGTGGCTATGGTGGTGATAGTGGTGGTAGTGTTGCAGATTGCTTCGACCACGGGACTCTTTGTCTACCTGAATATGTCGATATCACAGGTGAGAGCTGGTTTCCACTCACTTTAACCTTTCCCCCCTCTTTTGTTTGTTTGTATTTGGAGCCACATGTGGTTCCTGTGTTGGCCCGATTTACCAGAAAGCCTCTCGTGAGAGGTCCTCGCTGGGCTCGGAACTTCCAAGAAACAGATCCAATGTGCGTTCAAATTCACAGCTCAGCGTCACATGCACACTCTGAATATTGTTGCAAGGCTAAAAAAAAACATACACAAACACACACACACACACCAAAATCTGTGCACAGTATTTGGAGTATTGCAAAATAAATAAGTAAATAATAATAACAGTCACAAAAAGTCGAGGGAAACAAGGCATTTGACAGCAGAGCTGCTGCAGGTGATTAAGAAATGTTATAGGAGCATTGCTGCTGGTTTATTTGTTTATTTGTTTATTATAGAGTTAAGCGGGTTTACACATTTTTTTCTTCATTTATTTCTGGAATGAGGTTTATGAGTAAAGTTCGCCCCGGGAGTTTGACTTGCCGGGCGCTCGGAAGGCAGATTTGCCTGATCGGACTTGTTAAACAACGGAACGCGGAATTTACAAGCAGTCAAGGTAGACGGAAATACACGAGCTTACCCGCGTGTGTAAAAAAAACCCCCAACAAAAACAAAACACACACACACACACACACACACACATTGGAGGCATTTGGTTAGGGCGGCAAGTGGAGAGAAGCTGTAGGGCAAGAATGTGTGCAGAAATATGGACGTCGCTGGTGCATGTGTGGATGTGGGCTCCTCTTCCACTGGGTTCGGTTTTATTTACGCGTCTAGTAATCAATAAAACGCTACTGCAGCGACTTGTTCTGTTACACATGTGCTCCTTAGAGGAACACAAGTGGCGTCAGTGAGCTGCTGCTCATTTAGTCCCAGCAGGGGAAAGTACACGATGACAATCAGAGTCATTGCTGATGGTGCTTGAGTGTAGGAGGGGGCATAAAATACGGCAGAGATAGGCTTATCAGTCAGAACTGCTAGTTAAACAGCAGAAGTTTATTTTTGGCATTAAGGAAATGTGTTGAGAAGCGTTGCCTGTGATTTCTGATACACTGCAGTGGGAGGTGCACATATATTGGTCTGCAGGGATGAAGGAAACTGATGTATGATCCTGATGGTGCATGAAATCTGCTACAGTGGTGCGCTGTGTCTATCTCTATATGAGATCAACAGCTGTGAGCGTGTGACACATGGAAGAAGAAAAATGACATTTTGCATTGGATATGCTTCATGGCCACTTTTTTCAATCATGATATTGCAGGTTTGCATTCAAAGTGACAAAGAGAGTCAGAGAAGTTTGGCAGGACTGAAATGGTCCTATCTGTGGTTCAAAGATGACATCATGTGAAAACATAAAACCTTTATAAAACCATGTATTTTATTGTTTGTCCCCATCAAGTCAGAGAGTCCAGCTTTTATTTCATTTTAGTGAAAAGTTTAATACCAGTCGCGAATAAAAGTGAATGTAGAGACGTTAAAAAGACAAGGATACCCTGTAGTGATGGGGCAAGGTACTCACTTGAAACACATGACATTGTCTTAAGATTAGCAACGGGACCTATACACTATTAGATAGGTGGTTTTAATGCTTTGACCTGATCTGTGCTTATCCAACTTAGACTCACTTGGCATAAAAGTAACAATCCTGTATCAGAAATTGAGCAATTTACCATAATCAGGATTTATTGACTTTTAATGTCAATATAGAGATTCTTGTTATGGGTTTAAAAGGTTATTTTGTAAGCAGTTCACTTGATTTTAGTCTTTCTGGAGTTTTTTCTTTTAAACTTTTTTTGTTTGACATGTCAGAGGTAGCAGGAAATCGCACAAGGAATAGTTTAGAGATGATACTGGACAGAGACTAAATGAATTGCATGTGGGGAATCCCCCGGTTCTCATGCGAAGGCCAGCTATTCTGGAAACAGGCCCTTCTTTGAATTGCAACAGAGTTACACCCCGTGCCTGTGCTGGTTGTTTTAAGACAAAAGATGTTTGCAACAATAACCATCGTACAAAGAGGAATTCTCCGGCACTGCCTCACATCTGTGGCATTCACATACAAGCAAACAGACACATGTAAACACCGAAGCTTCTGAGCTCATGGGTGTGTCGCGCGCCCGTGCTTCGTTTTGTGTCCTTTGCTGCTGGATCAAGCACGCTTAGCAAAACAGTGAATCGCATCAGGCATAAATATACATGTTCTCTGAATGTTGGAAGCGTTACTTTGAAATAAGCAGCATTTCTTAGAAGGAGAAACTCTTTTAGCAGAGTCACATCGTAAAGAGTTAACATGTAAAGACATAAACACTAAATTAAAGCCTGTTCAGTGATTGGTTAGAATGCCACAGTATCTCGTCTGGGCCGATACATCATTCAAACCTCAATATTGGCCAGTATCGGTCTCGATGAGTAATATCAGTCAATCACCATTTACCAGTGACAGTGGACAATGACAGTGGCTTGCTAAATGTCCAGAGGTGGTGTGATAAAGAGCTTAAAGAACTTAAAACATTTTAGATATTTAGTTCTAATGAACATTTCTTTGATTACCAAATGCTGGGATTAAATAAATAAATAAGACCAAATGTCTTTTATCAGAATTTTCTCAGTTTATGCGACTTTGGTTTTTAACAACCTATTAGTGTGTTAATCAAGAAAAAAATTGCATATTATTTGAGAAACTGGCTTTTAAGCCATTGTTTGTATTTGTTGGTGTTGTGGTTAGTTAGGTCCTGGTAAGAGTCCAGCAGACATAGCTGTATCTGCATTTATAACTGTTAATAAATGAATAATTAAAACGGTAATAAAGAAATAGAAGAGGCATCCCTTCAACCATAGTATGTCCACCAGAGGGCCCTTTGTAACTTCATTGTTTACAATATGTTTGAAATGTATGTATGAAATTTATGTAAATCTGTTTGTTTCATGTATCGGAAAGAAAAAAAATATCTGCTAATATATATGTGATTTTTTAACTCACCAAATATCAGTATCACTTTTAGAATTCCTATATCGGTCAGGCTCTAGTCCGAGGGTTGACTCCACCAGCCCGCTGGGCCCTTCCTGTGTGGAACTGGACCTGTGTCTGGAGTCCAAAGGACATGCTTGTTAGAGAGCCTGATAATGTGGAATTGCCCATAGGTGTGAATGTTTACCAGTTTCTCCATGATAGCCTTATGATAGACTGGCAGCCTGTCCATGGTGTACCACACCCCTCACCCTATGACAGCTGGGATAAACGCCAGCTCCTTATGACTGTGAGTGGGATAAATAGGAGAAAATAGATGGATTGATGGGTGGCTAACTGAGCTTCACCTGCTCTACAAATTACATTAACCTCCTAAGACCCGAACTCTTCCACAGCATGCATTTTTAATTTCTCTTTGATATTTGGGCTGATTGGGGCCCGATGAATGTAAAAACAAAGAATTACCAGATTTTTTTTTACCCTATTTTTGTTTTTAGGAAAAATAAGAGCCACGTATTAGGATATTCATTTAAAATCTTGAAAGAACAGTAGCAGTATAATGTCCTCATAAGTGGATATCAGGCCCACTTATGAGCAAAATTTAGTATTTTGATCTAAATAACCCAAAATGTGATGTCCACATATGTGGACGCCAGGTCCTAGGAGGTTACATACATTTTTTAACAGCAAAATCATCTGTGTTTCATCCAGTCAAGAGATAAAAGTTAGCGATCATGATGACGTACTGAAGACTTGGTTCTAAAGAATTTCACAAAAACTACTAGTGGGTTCTTCTTAAAATGAGGAAATTACTTTTTTGTACAACAAGTAATTTGTCATATATATTGGTTATCTTTTAATGACTTTCTGAAGTTAAAATCTTCACTTCCGAGAAAGAGGTAGAGATTAGATTAAGCTGTGCTTGCTACGATGCAGTGAATTACAAGTCTCATATTTTTGTAAGGAAACTTCTTTTATCACACACAAGCCTCCAGATCCGTATCCTGTAAGACTGTGGGTTCTCATGCCATTTCTGTAAATTTGTGTGAAATTTGGGGCTTTTTGGCGTTATCTGTGCTTTTGTGTTTGACTGACTGGCATTCCATTCCTTAAACTTCACTGGTCCACTTTATTATTGTTTGGGTTCACTGATAGGGTCTGACTCACCCTTACATGCAACAATAGAGCTGGTGTGTGTGTGTCTCTGAGTGTGTGTGTGTGGCCAGATTTACACAGATGTCGTTTTTACTTATTGTGAACGGTTGTTAGGGTGTGTGTGTGTGTGGCCTGTTCACCCCCAAAGATCAGCACTTTTTGTAATCTGTATTTGTGCGATTTAAGCGTGTCTTTTTATGTATGTGTTCTCATGATTTTATCTGTGTTATGAACAGATGGGTTCCAAGCTCAGGAAGAAAGAATCTTCAAAATACTGAAAAATCCACGGCCTACAGCGTACCCTTCACAGTTTTGGTTTCAGGTGTAGAATTACTTTACATTTTTGATTAGAGATTAGTGTTAGGTTACTTTATAGGTTAAAGGTCAAAGCAGAAGCCAAGCCAAGAAGCTGGCTTCTGAGCTGAGCTGTTTGACATCTTGAAGTCACAATGCAAACAAACATCCGCTCAGATGTTTTTGAGGGAACGGCTAAATTTAAAAGCAATCTCTTCATTTTTGTTCTTAGAGCGACTTGTTTGAGATATTCAGCATGGGAAAATGTAATAAAACTGCAGGTGATGGACATATTTACAGGAAGTTAATCAGAAACCGTAGTGCTCCACACATTTATTAGACCACCACCCAGTGTAAGAGTGGTGCCCTAAATGAACACTGTTGCTAATTACTAAAAGTCTTTTTTTTAATTCACCAGTATTCACAAACTTTGGAATCAAAATTCACATTTTTAATGCAAAAATATAAGTATTTTTGTTTTCCACAAATGTTCAAATTTACTGTTTTACAAAAA
>NW_024584709.1:12209-13314 GCF_018398535.1 Haplochromis burtoni
ATATATAAATAATTTTAGTGGTTGAATCTTACACTTACCGTAATTGATTTCTGTGTGTCGGCTCAAAATTAGGTATAAAAAATAAAAATGTGAATTAAGTTTCTTATTTGTCTAATAAATCATTTTTAGTTTCAAACAGTGATTTGGGATTTCCGGTTTTTATTTCTGTTTATTTTTATAACATGAAAATTGAATGTTGGTGATGTGTTTGTTGGTATTTTACAAAGAAGTGACAGTGATACAAACCTATCTTAGTTTTTGATGCTATTGTTAAAATGCCTTAAACCTGCATTCTTTTTGATAGCCAGCAGGGGGCAACTCCATAGAAATCAAATTCTGTAGAAATCCATGGGAAAATGACCCTACTTTTCACTTGATTTATCACCTGAGTAAACATTTTTCTAGCAAATTTATGATCTCAGCCATTAGGTCCAAATCTTTATTAATGTTCATTTTGTAAGCCACTGCTGTGTTTGGAAAAAAAAATTGATCCCACAATTAAGACTTCAAAAGAGAACAAACCAATCAGTAATGTCAAAGTAGCTGTTCCCATCTTTTAAATTGATTAAAAAATATACATTTCTCCCAGCCTGTCACAAAGAAAAAATTCTCAATTTAACAGCCGTAAAAGTTTTCTTTATAACACGGTGAAAGTAGAAGGAGCAGACTGGACAAATCAACCAGTTTAACATTCACTCGCACCAAAATTCAACCGGGAATCTGGTAGCAAGAACTTAATGTCCCTTCAATTTTAGAGTTGATTTAATATGGGCTCCACTGTGTTTGATTGCTGTCTACAGCTCACACTGTTGGACTGCTGGATATCTGACTTCTTGCAGATCTCTGCACAGGGGTAGGCCATTTAATTCACAAATAACATCCCATCAAAGATGCCTGTGGCTCTTCAAGTGCAACCGATCCACGGGGTTTGTTTGGCAACTTGTTTCAAAAAGCACTTCACTAGACAAGCAAAAGTCTCGTTACCTCCCTGTGTGGCCTCGGACGTTCTTGCCAAGGACTTTCTGACGCAAACTCGGATCACAGGATTGAATAAGATGAGCCAGTTGTTTCACTGGTACATAAATCAGCCGTATATTTACCCCAG
>NW_024584710.1:0-10959 GCF_018398535.1 Haplochromis burtoni
TGAGGCAACAGTGCTAACCTCAAAATCAATTTGAGGTCAATAATGACAGTCAGTGATGGCAATGTATAAAATTTATGTTGTACTGTAGAGAAGGCAGCATTTAGCTGTAGCCTCCATAAAACCACATCTGTTCTGGGGAACGTCCCCCTTTGTCTAAAATGATCAAAAAACATCAAAGACTTTTCTGATCATCTATGGAAACAAAAACAAAACATGTACATTTTTCAAAAATTAAAAAAATACAAAGAACTATCTATCTATGTATGTACGGACAACTCTTAGATCAACTTTCCCGTCCTCTACACTTATCAGCTGTGAGTACAAATATCTGATAAACAAATGCCACAATTAAAACAGCTGCAACAAAACAAACAAAACAGCTCCTTAGAATCAGATGATTTTTCTGTCAAATGAAACCCTAAAATGCAATAAATATGTTCAGTTCCTTGAAGTACACAGGGGTGGTGGCTGGAAACCACTCCACTTGTCACAGTCAAAGACAGAACTCTGACATGCTGAAGAAAACAAGTTTAAATTATTCTATATGTGTGGCAAGCAAAATGTCAACTGGGTTTTTTCATTATTTTGAATCTTTCCCAGGAGGATGAACAATAAAGACATCATTTATCATTTATCAAAATGAAGCACCTCATTGTCAAGTTAACTCGAAGGTTAGCTAGAAAGTTGGAATTAACTTGTTTTTGTTCAGTAGAAAAAAGGCAGAAATTTGAGATTTGTAATAAATATTAATTATAAAAAATCACATTCAAGAATCTGTTAGCAAATAATTTGTAGGTTATTTAGGTTTAGGTTATTATTATTATTTTTCTCACTTTCTGCTTTGGCTCTCGACAAAGGCGGTCACACTTTTCTCCTCTCTCTTTCCCTTATCTTCCCTGCTTAGCTTCTGTGTCTTTGTCTATTCTTCTCTATGTTTTACTATTTTCCTGGAAAACTCTCTCACAGTCTGTTCTCTAAAACCTAAAAGAGGAACTATGGATTTGATCAACTGTCAATTGCATTCACATGGTCCCTGAATGCAATTGACACCCTCTTCTCAATGAGAAGCCTGGGCTTAGGTGTGCCTGACGGCATAACTGGAGGGTCGTGTGCCTGGCTGGACCCTAACCATGATAACAGGGTTCTTGCCGATCGGAGCTGGCTTGGCTCTGGCTTATCAAAGATTAAAGAAAGCGGAATCAGCTGTTCAAAACCCCACAAGGCTGCCTGCTGTGATTGAAACGATGGGACGAGTCGTGGGCTCTCAAAATGGGCTCATTTCCAAACGCCTTCGATGCTTGTTCCCTCCCAATGCAGATGGCGGGTCGACTGGACCAGTGCAGACATGCAGGACCGGATGTGCTGTCTACACCGGCTCTCTCTTACCCTTTCCCGCCCCTGCTGCTTGTCTTGTGTTTCTATGGTGTATTGACAGTCATGTGCTTTTTGTACCAGGGTGTTTTTTCTGTTCTCAAACTGTTTTCCCATTAGGAGCTCAGTCTGAGTGGAGTTTTTTTTCTCCTCCTCTCACCTCATGTTGTGTATTTTCGTTGTTTTTCCTACCAGCCTACCTCTCTGACATGTCTTCCCAATGTGATGTTTGTGTAAAGTTTGGTCAGAAGGTTCTTTGTTATTGTGCGTGCACCGTAGCGCGCTGCCTGCTGCAACCTATAATTTCCTTCGGGATTAATTAAGTATTCTGATTTCCTTAATCAGCTGCTGCTGCCGCCTTGTGTCAGTGTGAATTAGAACATCAAGGTAGCAACTATTTCCATGCTGTAGCTCTTCTATTGCTGTGGTTTAATGTTTATGTTTGTTTCCCCCCTCTTCTTCTTTTTATCTGCAGTTAAAAGATGTCTGCATCAGTTAGCCACAACCAAACCGGAACAAGTCAAATTTTCCATCGTACAGCTTGGTGAAACCCAAAGAACCACGTGAGAAACGAAAGAGAGCAAATGGTTTTTAATCCTGCAGAGAAACACGTTTGCTGTGGGAACAAGAGCAAGGCATTTATCTCATATTTTTATTATAAATATCTATGAAACACATTCACATATTTCTGTTAACCCTGCAGATTTTCGAGTCAGTTAAATATGATATATGAAAAAAAACAAAAAACAAACAGAAGAGTCCAAAAGAGCGAAAAACTACTTTGAACATTTAAAAAAAAATATGTATCCCTTTTCCAACAGCACCTACTCAGATAGACTCGCCACAGACTGACTGGTTTTCCATTACAATCCGCTAGTATCTAATGTGCATGGTTGTTGTTATACGCATCCAAGCATCCCTCTACCTTTATATAGGAGGCGAACGCTACAAAAATGGTGAACATCGAGGCAATAATATAACTTCTGCTTGGTCTGAAGCTTTTAGTCAGACTTAGGGAAACACTGCATTGGTTTTTGTAGCCATTTCTCTTGTTGCTGGGTTAAAAAAATTCAACGTCCTAAATTTTTGTGAACGAGACGCGATTGTGACACATTGAGTGATGCTACTAACCAGAAAATCAGTGGGAAGTAGTCTGACAATGTCATATTTAATTACCTGCTCGGTTCTCTTGGAAACCAGGCAGAGCAGGTATTAACAAGTACCTTGAAAACGTTGACAAAACATGCTGCACCCATCCGACTAGGTACTAATGGAAAAGGAGCTTTTGTTAACACATAAAACATTTTTGTATCATGTGGATGTCCTCTGGTCTGAGATGCTGGGGGGAACAGTTAGAGAACAGCAGCTGGACATCAGTGGTTGGACTGGTGGACTACTTCAGTGAAGAGTAGACAACGTCTGGCTCTGGTTTAAAGTCTGAATACAAACACACACAGTTCAAACAACAGGAAACATGATTACAAGCTTTGTAGGTTAATCAAGACCTCCAATCTCCATCTCTCTGCATCACACACAGTCCCAGTTCAGACTTTACTGGGAACCAGCTCAGATACAAATCAGAGCTTCCATACTGGTCACACTTTAATTGCATATTAAAAAAGAAAAAGAAAAACGTCAACATGAAATCCACAGAGGTGAAAAAATTATCTCATAAACTAAACTGCATTAAATTGCATTTTAAGAGTTAAATATTTGCTTTTTGTTCAGCTAATTGTTGGCCATAGATTTGTCATAAACCAGTGGTGGAGGAGCAGCAGAACAGGACGCCTTGTGGGTTGTAATGGTAACGACATGAATGACATGGATTGTGATTCTGACTCTGATAATGTTTCTGTAGCAGACAGTGTGTCTTAAAATGCAGATTTGCATTCTTTGGAGGAAATCGTTGCTTTTCTGCATGACACTTTTGATAAAAAAGTGAATGGTCAGAGGGCCCGGTGGCGCCAGTGTCCGGCAGCCTCGCCTCTGTCAGTGCGCCCCAGGGTGGCTGTGGCTACAATGTAGCTGCCATCACCAGTGTGTGAATGTGTGTGTGAATGGGTGGATGACTGGATATGTAAAGCGCTTTGGGGTCCTTAGGAACTAGTAAAGCGCTATATAAATACAGGCCAATGTTAGGGAATATTTTCCTGATGTGGAGAAATTCATTCAGTCAGCTATGACTCTTCAGAAAGTTGTGGGGTTGGACTTACTGGACTTACTTAAAAAGCGTTATTGCCTGAAGAAACATGTTACTGGTCTGAGGAAAGAATTAAAGCGTCTGAATCAATAGAGAAAAGTAACTTTTCAAAATAAGACATCATGATCATACAACACTAGGTGTTTCATCTCTGATGGGTTTTTCTGTTTGCTTTCATGATGGTTTCCTTTTATGTGCGGGGGTTGAGGGTGGCCTCCTTCAATGTGAATGGGTGCAGGGATGCAAATAAGAGAGCCTTATTAGCAGAAGAAATCAAGCAGAAGAGACTAGTTATAGTCTTTCTCCAAGAAACACATACTGACAGTACTAATGAAATAGACTGGGGTCTAAGATGGGGAGGGCAGCAGTTTCTTAGCCATGGGACAAATTTTAGCACAGGAGTTTCTATTTTATTTTCTCCTTGTCTAAAAGCAAATATTACTTTCAACATGGAGATGGTAAAGGGCAGAGGCCTTATGGTGAAAGCTGAAATACAAGGTTTTATTTTTACTTTGGTTAATGTCTATGCACCAACCTTAGGGTCTGAGCGTGAGATTTTCTTTAAAACATTCAAAGAAAAATTAAGTGCTGCTGATCAAGGGGACTGTGTTGTGTTGGGTGGGGAATGGAATTGTTGTCTTGACTTTACTTTAGATAGGACTCGGGGGGAGCTGCGTCCTCAGTCATTGTCTGCTGTTGCTGGCCCATGTGTGGGCCACCTCTGGCAAACAAGATCTGGGCCACCAAAGGGCCGTCATTCTTTGTGGTTTGTGGGCCATGTGTAAGCACATTGTGTTGGCCAGATCTGGGAAATACCAATTTTGCTATGTGGGTTATGGGAAGAGTGAGGCCTGTTTAATGGGGCAGTGGAATTTTGCCCATATTCCTAGACTCCCTGGGGTCAGTGGGGTTGAAGGGGTATTAAAACTCTTGGGGTATACTTGGGGAGTGATGACTGTGAAGCAGAACTGGGAGCGAGTGTGGGAAAAGGTGGAGACTAAGTTGTCTAAATGGAACTGGTTGCTCCCCTACCTTTCCCACAGGGCAAGGATTTGATAGTTAACAATCTAGCCTCATCCTTATGGCACAGACATTGTTTTAGTGCTACCACCTGGTCTTTTGAAAGCGGTGCAGTGCCTTCTGGTGAAATGTGTCTAGTCTGGTCAGCATTGGCTTTGTGTAGTAGCCTTGTATCTTCTCATGGCAGAGGGGGGACAAGGACTAATAGAAGTTTTGTCCAGAACTGAAGCTCTTAGACTACAGATGACACAGAGGCTGCTGAATGGCTGTGGTTACTGATAACTGACTTCTGCTCAGTTACTTCTTTGGAGAGTGGGCTGGCTTGGATTGGATAAACAGCTTCTTCCCCTCAAATTGGCTGAGGCTGTCTGGACCTATACCTTTTTACAGCTCGTGATCAACACCTGGCAGAGTCACACGGACTCCTGACCCAAGACTTGGGATATAGCTTTTTGAAGAGCTGCTGTTTTTTAATTACTTTCTGTTCCAAGTACTATTCCATAATAAAGAGCCAATTTGTGGAGGCTGGTATTATCAAATTGGGTCATCTCACAAGGATGTCGATGGGAACACTTGGTTGTGTCACGGGCATTAAGTCCTCCAGAGTTCTGGTTAGGATTGTGGAGGAAATTTGGCAATCCCTGTCACCATCGCTGAGAGTTTGCTGAAAACCAGGTCCTAGCTGATCAATGGGGTGATGACAGCGAATATGTTTTTCCCTCCTTGATGGTCAGTCCTGCCTTTGAGGAGCAGCCTGAAGGGGAGTGACCTACTTCTCCCCTTGGGAACACCATTGCTAGTTTTACGTCTTGTGGGAAGAAGCAGCTATAATATAGCTGTGCTAAGGTGGTGAACTTACATTCTCTGGTTGGAATGAGGGAGTTGAAATGGACTGGCGTTTTTTGCCTCCAACTTTACCCCTAAATGCAAAAGGATTATACATGGAGCAATAGCCATGAACAGATAGAGAGCCCACCTGGACCCAAGCACTGGGGAGGGATGTCCTTTCTGTCCTTTCAGCACTTAGTGGTTTGTTGTCCGCGGCTAGTGGGTTTATTTTCTTTGTTGCAGGAGTGGGTGAAATCTCTGGGGGAGAAATCCTCTGCACCCTCATTAGTTTTTGGTCCTAAGTATTCAGTGAAGTAAGAACGGACTCTGGTTCTGATTATTTTTTTTGTTTGGTACAGCCAAGCCGGCAAGATGGAAGACTAGGAAGAACCAAATGTTAGGTGAGGGTTGGACTGATGTTGTGTTTAAAGGGATAGTCGGCATCCCGTCTGAGAGTAGAGCATGCTTTTAACTCTCTGAATAAAAATCTGGACTCTTTTTAAACTATGTGGGTATTAGACAGGTTTTGTGTTCTATAGGAGCAGATGGGACACTTGTTCTTAGTGTGTGTGTGTGGCTTATCCTAAACTAAATACACACACCCATGTAGAATAAGCCAAAAACCTTCTGGAGAAACGTTTTATGGTCAGAAGACACAAGGTTTGAGTTACTGTACCAAAATGACAATAGGTATGTTTGGAGGAGTAAAGGAAAGCCTTTCAAACTGTATATGAGACTGAAGTCTATCTTATCTGTCATTACATCGGAGAGTGGGTAAAAAGGTAAGAACTATTTATATTAATGTGGATTTAATACTCAGTTTTACCTTTATGGTTTCACAAAGGGATAAAAAAGGGATGCACAAAATTAATAGGATTTACTATTTGCAAAAGCACATAAAGATACACTCTGTTATAGCACTTTGTATCACTGTAAACATAAGAGCCTGGATGTTAAGACCTTTTACCCACTCTCAGATGTAATGAGAGGTAAGCTCCTCTGGGGACTTCAATCCCTTTTAGTTCCACCTTTCTTCACAGTTTGAAAAGTTCACCTTCACTCCTCCAACATAACTCTTATCATTTCTGAAAATTAGTAGCATCAATTAGCCTTTATACATGTAATGTATTGCCCATTTAAAGAAACAGATCCTTGGGCAACTGACTGCAGGTTTACCCAGCCAGCCGAGACCGAAGAAGTCACTTGGGTGAGTGACAAAACGTTTCTCCCACTGAAAACGCTATGTCCAGATGAACAGAATCAACTTTTTGGGATTTACTTCCCTGGATGATTGAGCATGCATCAAGGTGTTGGTTTAGGGTTAGTAAATGGTTAGTGCATATTGATGTTGCTGATTATGTAGTAGCAACTGTGTATTCGGTTAGTTTTTTTTTTTTTTTTGTGGTTTTTGTTTTTAATGTGGTGTTAATAAAGTTGTCAAAGTCATCTCTCTCCCTCTCTCCCTCCCTCTCCATCTCTCTCTCTCTCTCTCTCTCTCTCTCTTGTTCATAGGCGAGCAGTGAGACTTCGGAGAACAAAGGTGAACAGTGGTGTAGTGATGAAACGAGGCATAGGTGGGTGAAATTGACCTAGTTAAGTGCACATAGAAAAAAAAGGACCTAAAATTGAACCTTGTGGTGCACCACATCTACAGTGAGCTGATGATATGTTATCTATGTTGACCAAACAGCTTATTTCTAAAATATGATTGAAAACAGCTGTTGATAAAAATGTTCTGACCTACTGAGTCAAATGCTGAGGTTATGTGTGAAATCAAGCAGCCATGGTTCAGTACAGTAACAGCAGCAGATTTATTTTTAGTCTGTTAATTTGTGCTAAACTATTATTTTCCACTGTGTGGCAAATGTTACTGCAGCAGGTACTATGTAATGCACATGGTGCACTACAGCAAAGTTTACTAAAATATTAGGATTGGGACAGTGTTATTGGTTTGGTTATTTTTGTAACCAATATGATTAAGCACCTTATTTAAAAATTATTAATAGTTATTATGAATTATTTTCTGCTTCATACTCAAAGGGTAAAAAATGTCTGCCTCCACTTAGCATATCTATTGTGCTATTCTACATTTTCCACATTTGAATCAAAGCTATTCTGCTTATGTCTAGTATAGCTTTTGACCCACTTGAACAAAATCCTGATGTCTGTTTAAGGTAATTTAAATCAAGTTAGATTAAAATAAAGTTCCCAAGTAAAAAGAAGAGCAGCTGTACCTCTTTTCATCTTTCGTGTGACGATTATTTGTCCATAGCTAACATCTTCAGTTCTCACTGCTGAGTAAATTACAGCTGGATCACTTTCTGCAGAACAAAGGAAACACAAATTACAAGAGATGCAACAGCAACAGCGCTGTTTTCACACTTTACACTACAGCTGTGGCAAAACAATTTTAATTTTATTATTTTATTTTTCATTAAACTGACATTAATCATCACTTTTGTGACTAGCAGCATGTTTTTAGAGTTTTTTTCCCACTCCTTTACACATCTGCTGAGAAACAGGAAATGATTGCAGAGAACTGGTAGGTGATTGTGTGAAGAAGGACATGCACAACCACAAAAATGCCACCTTCTTTAAGTGCAGTCTGACACACTTCACCACAGAGCACCAAGCAAACAAGTTCTCACAACATGAACACTGTCACTGGCCAAACCAGAACTCTCTGTGGTGAAAAGTCTCATCAGCTTCGGACTACAAGAACAGACTGAATATAACAGGAAGAAGCTGTTGTGGTTTTACATACAGGCCTTTAAGAAGACAAAAGGACCAATTGTCTTACAGTTTTCTCTTTATACACTTCATATATCCAACACAGTCACCCAGATAACAACCGTATGTGGGTCAAAACCAGAAAGCAGAAACACCTGGGCTGCTGTCTAACTCATGGTTCCTGAAGTATTTGAAAGTAGAATGGGAGGCAGAACCCCTGTTTTGTGGAACAAGGTCCCAGATTAGATCCACGAAACAGACACTCTACTTTTAAGATTAGATCTGTCATTGTCCCTAAGCGTTGTACCTAGGAGTTTCCTAAAGGTTGATTCTGTTCATTTGGACGTAGCATTTTCAATAGTGATGTACGATACCACTGATTTTCTTTCGGATCCGATACCAAGTAATATTCAGGGTGTTATTGACGATTCTGATCCGATACCGATACTTTGTACAAAAACTTATTTTATTTACTGTATCTCAAGTTATAACATCATAATGATTACAGGACATCAGATTACTTGTTCTTATCACTTAATAATGCAGAGTTCATCATATAGAAATAAAAAAACTGAAGTTGTGTGCTATTTGAACACCTTGCCTGCCTGCAGCACTAAAGGACTCCGTGAGAGACGTCTGTCTCACCCTAGCAGCATCTGTCCCTGTCCTCCTCTTCAGTTCGCCTCAACATACGCTTGTCATATTCTGTGATATGATTTAATCTGAGGTGTTTGACAAGGTTAGTGATGTTGCCACAACCATACATACCAACCCTCCCGATTTTACCGGGAGAATCACGAATTTCAGTGCCCCTCCCGAAAACTTCCCGGAGCCACCATTCTCCTGAATTTGTCCCGATTTTCCACCCGGACAACAAAATTGAAAAAACATATCGCAGAATTCATAGCGTGGCCCAGCCAATTCCAGTTTCCAACATTGGCGGCAGCGACTTAGTTTTAATATTGCTCTTATTATTAAATGATTAAACAGAAGAGTGAGACGGTTGAGAGTTTACGTCAGTGCCCGGTTATATTTTAGATAGCAAGGAGCAGACAGCAGAGTTTCACTCCACCAAGGGAGTTCGTGACGTACTACCCGGCTTTCTCTAGACTGCGAAGGCTGGGTCCTCAGGTGGAAGCAGCCTCTGAATTTGGACACCCCCGCTGTTTTCGGGCGGGCCAATAATAACGGTGACATTTAACGTATTTTATCCGATAAATAAACCCTGTAAAATGTATTTATTCCCAACAGACCCTTTTGAATGTCTCCCTAGTATGGCCACAACACCTCACTCTTAGAGCACTTTTTTGCCACATACCGCAAACCACGTCTCAGCTGATTGTGGAGGTAAAATCCGTACATGACTCCAAATTACGCTGCGAGACATTTATACAGCTGTATTTCACACATGACTATGAAAGGGGGAAGAGGAAGTCTTTCCTTTGAATGTAGACAATCTGAATGTTATAGTTTCTGTCTACTGTGTTCCTGTTAATGTTAAACTACAAATTTACTCTAAATTTATAAAATATCGATATTTTAATGTGAGAATCGATTCTAAAACATAAATGATTGGTATCGAAGGAATTGATATTTCAGGATCAATCTGCACATCACTAGATTTCAATGGGAGAAACATTTCATCACTCACTCAAGACACAAAACATTCTCCCATTGAAAACATAAAACCCCTTTTGGAATTTACTTACCTGGATGATTGAGTATGCACCAAGAGACCTAGGATTGTAGGTTTTGTCATATGTAAAGTTTTCTTTTTTGGTTTTCTATTTTTCCATTTCATGTCTTTATTTCATTTCCTCATCCATCAGCCAGTTTTGCCAGATCAGCCTGCTGAACGTAGGCTTCAGTTTATTGGCCCAAAGACTATCTACTTTGTTGCAAAGAAACAACTATATTGACACATCAGTGCAGAAGGCCGGTATCCCGGGCTTCTCGGGATGCCTGGAGCATGCTAGCGTCATCTGGCACCAGATTCAAACTGCCAAGAAAGAACAAAGAGACCTTCACGTGGTCTGTTTAGACCTTGTCATTGCCTTTGGGTCAGTTCCGCACGAGATCTTGTGGATGGCCTTCAACTATTTCAGCATACCAAACCACATCACAAGATTGGTCAAGACCTACTTTTAGGATTTACAGTTTTGTGTGACAGTTGAGAACACCACCACAGCCTGGCAGCACCTGGGAATTGGAGTTATGGCAGGCTGCACGATTTCCCCTCTGGCATTTATCATGGCAATGGAGTTGGTCATGCGGGCATCTTGGTGGGTAGTAGGAGGTTAGAAACTCAAGAGTGGCCTTCGTCTTCCTCCTATTAGAGCTTACATGGATGACATGATCATCATTACAACAACAAAACCATGTACTGGGCGATTGCTACAGAAGCTCCAGGAAAACAGAATGGGCAAGAATGGAGTTTAAGCCAAGTAAATCTTGCAGCATCTCCATCATAAAAGGAAAGGTGACAACTGAGCAATTCTATATCAGTGGAGAACAAATTCCAACAGTCTTAGAGAAGCCCATAAAGAGCCTGGGATGTACGAGGTCTCACTCAAACATACCAATAGACTAGAGAAGCTAGTGAGCTCCTACGTTAAGAAGTGGCTCGGACTTCCTGAATGCCTCAGCAGCACTGGACTCTATAGCGACTGGATACTGTCATTGCCTATCCCTAGTCTGGTTGAGGAGTTTAAATGTGCAAAAGTGAGGCTTGAGATGTCACTCACGGACACCCAGGACCCCATAGCGCTCTCTCGCCCAGGAAACACACAGTTGCAGAGACCTGTAACCAT
>NW_024584710.1:11688-13314 GCF_018398535.1 Haplochromis burtoni
TGAAGACACTCAAAATAAATTTCCTGTGGTGGGAAACTATTTTGTGCAACTTTTTTTTATTTACGGTTTTGAGGGATAAGCCTCTTAAATTTCTCTAACTAAAAAAACAAAAACGATTTTCAATTTTTTTGTAGTTTATTGCACATTTTTGCAATTTATATAATTACTATGCACTTAATGCAGACATGTTATTAAAATTTGGGCTATGATGGTTGTATTGATGTATAGTATGTATATGTATGTATTAAAGTTTTAAGACCTACCATAGAACCAAGAATGCCAGAGCTTACTTTATATTTTTACATGCTGTGGAGCCATTTTTGGGAGCATTTCAAGATGCTATACATCAATACAACTGTTGTAGCCCAACTTTTAATAAGTTTTTTATTAATTTGTTTTTCATAAAAAAATTTAAAAAAAAAAAAAAAAATTTTTTTTATCTTTAGCTAGATTTGTGCACATAGATTTCCAAGAAAAGGTGTAAACCACAACAATATAAAGCCACTCGCCTATTTGAATTGTATTAGGACTTCAGTTTGAAGTATTAACGGTGTGGCCTTTTTGACTTACCATATTTTCAGCACAATATAAAGGCACTTAAAATCTTTTAATTTTCAGAAAAATCGTGTGTATGTGTGAATTCTGGTTGTGTTCTGGTAGTCAGGCGCCTTGCCATATAATCAGGGTCCAAAACTCCTTCGGCTTCAGGTCCCAAAGTCAAATGAACACTGCTGGATCACTGAGAGTTAAAAACTGTCTAGATTCTTTCATCTTTAATAAAATGATCAGCATTGGTGCTTTACCAGGTTTAACAACTAAGTTTAACATCCAGGCACCCATGAAAACAAAATTTATTAAATTTAATGGAGTTAGAAGTTAGTAGGAAGTTAGCTCGCTAGTTTCCACCTAAACATGATATACCATGTTGTGACTGAGAGATTTGTGAAAAAATTCAAACGTACAGCTCTGCTACCACCTCCAGCAAAAATGATCACAGAAAACTAAACAGCAGTGACTTTTGCAGGGTTACTGAAGTTGGACTAGCTGGTATATAATGATGTGCTATGTGATTGGTAACGACACAGCTATGTTAGCATAACATAACCATGGTGAAGCTGGAGGATGAACGCTAGCTTTTTTCCACTTGATAAAATCTAACATGAAGGTTCCTGATTGTTAGGGACAAATGCAATCGCATGGCAGGATGCTGTAAACGGACCAAACTTCAGTCAGGTGAACAACTGGGATAATTCATCCACAATACGAGGTTAGTCATTAATATACTGCAACAACATGGGAATTGAGCAGCTGTGAAAGAATTCAGCATTAATGAATCAATGTTAAGGAAGTGGAGGAAGCAAGAAGAATGAGCTGAGTTAAGTTTGACTTATCTGATTGTTTTGTTTCGCTTAATTTGCTTCGGTGCGCCTTATGTATGAAAACAGACCCTTCCATCGACAATGTGCCTTATGGTCCAGAAAATACGGTACAGAGTCATAGGTAGGGATGGGTATTGATAGGATTTTCACGATTCCGATTCCATTTTCGATTCTGTTTAACGATTCGATTCTTTATCGATTCTTTTTTAAAAAGGAGAACACTAAGGTCGATTAGCTTAGAACTTTG
>NW_024584711.1:0-11017 GCF_018398535.1 Haplochromis burtoni
AAAAACAACAGTAGAATAAAATTGTAAGACGTCATCAGTTGATGCAGTTTAAGGACACTTGTTCTTCTGTGCAGTCTCACCTGGAGCTCACGTTTCTAGTTCATGCCATCATGACCAAAGATTCTTCAATTAATAGTTTAAAGATGTCCATGAATGCACTGCTAACTGCTCTTCACCCTGATAAAAATCAACATGCATTTAGAATAAGAAACACTTTTACAAAACCAAAAGCTTCACTGTGTTTAGTGATTTATACGTCTACAAAACAGGTTCAGTTTGTAACTGAGAGAGCGGCTCAGTGGTGCTGAATTATATTTCCAATAGAAACACAATTTCATATGTTGTAGTAACAACACACTGCCACAAGATGGCAGCCTAGGCCTACTTTACCATGCTGTTCCAGTAAAAAAGAAAAAGTGACAGAGCCTTGAAAGAGTGACAGAGACACTTTTTATGAACTCATCTGTAATGTGTCACCTTTTCTGTAGGATGAAGAAGTGCTTCCCTTCTTTTAAAGTAAATACAGGCTTACAAAGATCCTCTAAACATGTTTCTGAAATAATCCTAAACACAATCATTAAATCAAAAATGCAAGAAACTATTTATTTAATCACTCTTCTTAACTTAATTCCTTAACTTAGTAAAAAATAGACAAGAACTTTTCTGCTGTCTCACCTCTGTCAGTTTTCATGCTGTTGCAAGAACAGGTGGAGGTGCAGGTGGAACTCTGACTTCACTGTGGTTTGTATGTGCAGGCAGGAGTGTGACATCTCAGAACAGCAGAGGGTTGTCGAGCACGGTGACTCCTGCTGCGACGCCCCCGTCTGACTGTCCTGAGCTCTTGGTCCTCAGCAGACGGCCCACACACTCATTCATCACCATGTCTTTACCCTGCCTGTAAGAAAACCAAGACAAGGCTAACATTAGAAACAGCCACCAACCAATCCCTTTTACTCCACCACCCAAAAACCAGTGAGAAACACTAGCTAGTATTAACTTGGAATCAAAGTGCACTAATCCCCAGGCTCCCAGCATAACATACAGTCCAACACAAACTCCACAAACTGTCTTGCTTCAGCTGACTTTCCTTCACCTTCTCTCCAGACAATCTGTTGTGCTCTTTTCAGCACAAAGCCACACTCCTGCTCACTGATCCTCACCTCTTTTTAACCTAGTCTCAGCAACTTTGTCCCATAGCTCGCACATCCTTTCCACCTCCATCTTTCTTCCCAGCCAACTGATACATACCTTTTCTCCTTCCTTAAAAGCCAGCCTAAGAAATACCATTTTATAAACGCCCCATAAATGAAACTGCCATTTTCAAAAATCGTATCATCCAAATTCATGCAGCGTGGCTAAATTAAGAATGAATTACAAACCCGAGCTTCCTTGCTAACATGAGTAACAGCTAAATACTATCATAGTGGAGTGTAAAATTACTGCTAAAATAGCTCATATGAACCCTGATACTGGACTTTGTATTTATCAAAACAAATGATCTGATATTACAAAGAAAACTAATGATTGCTTTTTACAGTATTAGCCCAGAGTGATGTAAGGCAGGGTGGTTAGTCAGCCATAACCTGCTGACAACTTGTATCTGGTAGCTTTTTCACATCCTGATCAATGTTGTTGTCAAGTGTGTCTCATATACACTATTATCTCAGTCACAGTACAGCATGCATGAATCACAGTAGATACACAGTAACGCAAAACAGCAGGCAGTCATGTATGTGTCGTCACTGTTTTGACTGAGGCTAGCTCATACATGGAATGCAAGAAAATGCTGCATGTGTGTGCAGATCCACACATGCACTGCTTAAACTTCCCTAGTTTAACAAATGGTGAGCAACAAACAGAAGTTTTCAACATGTTTAAAGATGCTTCTATCCCCCCGCTGTACCTCCTCCTTCTCGCTGAGACTTCAAGACAAACCGTTCTGCTGCTGACAAGGCCACTGATACTGTTTTGTCCCTCTCTGGACCCTGTAGACGAGCGCAACCACAGAGAAATAAATCAGAGGAATAAAATGCAAATGATATTGCTTACACTGAACAGCAACACCCAGGTGAGGATTATCTAATGCCAAATTTTCCAAACAATGAACAAACCGTGCCCTTTGTCTCACCATGTCTAGAGTGTAGAGGTCAGCCAATGTCGCTCGGATCTGCTGCACAGCTTGAGGCTGGTCTGGGAAGAATCTGTCCAGGACTCCAGGTCTGGGGAGCACTTGCTGAACCTTCTTGGTACCAGCCAGGTGAGCGCTGATATCTGGACACTTCACAGCTCGAGAGCGCTCCATGAGGAGACGAGCATCCCAGCTCTGCAATGGAAAACAGACAATGAATTCTCTGCTTTTTATCATTAGATGTATTTCTGTATTAAAAAATTCCGTTTATTGGGCCACTTTGTGCTAGAAGAATTTTTCCAGCATAAAATAGCCTCTATCATTTCACTAACTAACTTATTTCACTGCTGCTAATGACGTTTCACAAACTGTCACAGGTTTTTTAGCTTCGTTCGTATAAACTTTCTTGTGGTTGAGATTCCCGAGAAAACAGCCAGCACACTGAGCAGCAGAGGGTGACAACAGTTGGTTTATAATACGCTGAGATTTGACAGACAGAGACAGAAGAATGAAGGAGAACAACACAGAGTCACGCTATCAAGGAGAACCTGGACGGTAGATTCAGCAGTTTGGCTTGAAGCTTGCAAACTGTTTTAACTTGTTATGTCCGATTAAGTTTTCCTTCCAGGATGCTCGCCAGTTTTCTTTCACTTGTTTCCTGCCAGCAGAATGCACACACAGCTGCAGTAACTACACACAATGTTGCAGAAAACATGGAGCAGCAACAAACATGTGTTGGTCTCTAATCACCCATTCAAACTCACACAGCGACAGGTCTGTGGTCACTTATATCAGCCAATCAGGGCTAGACTTGGTGTTGCTTAGCAGGGAAAGAAATAAACTCAATGATAATGACGCTCCAGTTTCTCATGAATACGAATCACTTTAAGCAAGTCTGCAGGTTTCATTTAGTGTTTTTAACTAAACTCTTTGATGTAATCATTCTGAGTGCAAATCAAAAGTTGGACCTGTTCAGAAGTGTAGTTGTCGGGCATGTAACCGTTCCTGAAACACGCCACAGTTTGCCGTCCCTGAAGTGAAAGTGACACAAAAGACACAATCCATGTCGACACACAGCGACCTCCATCTCCTCTTCATCCAGTTTGGAGGCCTTCCTTGAAGTCTCTCGTGCTGCTGTCCACTGGGAATCCCCACATGTGCCTCTTCCCCGTGTCTACGACATGTAACAAATATAATAAAATAGCAAGAAATTATAAAGTAAATGACAAGATTTTCCATTTACTCTAATTTAACAGTAGTCATCTTGCAGAAGACAGTCGTTTGGTTACTATAGTAAAAACTATTATGTCAAATTAACCAAAATGAAAAACAAAATCACCTAAACTTGCATTTTTCACTGCCTTCTGTAAAGTGTCAACAAATGCAGACATTTTGCTGTCTTCAGCAACAAAAACGCCATCATTTTTCCTTCTATTAGTCCCACATGTGATTGCTGTAAACTTGGAGAAGGCTCTCTCACTCATTTATGTTGGACTTGCCCCAAATTGCATAACTATTGGTTGGACATTTTAAATGTTTTTCGATATCTACAATTGCACATTAGAGCCGGACCCAATAACTGCATTGTTTGGATCTTCCTCTTCCCTTTTACACCTCAGCTCTGCTGCACAAACTACATTTTTGTTCAGGATGGTAATTGCTAAGAAAATGATCTTGACTCTCTGGAAGTCGGATATTGTAGCTCAATTCAAAATGTGGCTAACAGAACTGACTGCTCTGTTGCACATGGAGAGGATTAGGTACACATCAGCGGACAAACTTAGTCATTTCTTTGATGTGTGGCAGCCATTTTTAGATCACGTATTAAAACAAAGTTCTCTTTGATCGATCGCAAATAATTCAGCGTACCACCTCAGCGTTTTATTTCTGTTTATTGCCGGTGCTGAAGTAGTATTTTTGTTGGGGGGGGGAGGGGAGGGCGGGGGGGGCTTTTTTTTGTTCTTTTCGTGTTATATCATCAAAAATCTCAATAAACATACTTAAAAAAAATAAACGCAGCATCTTCAAAAGTCAATGCAGCCAGACTCACAGCTGATTCTAAATGTTCAGGAGACACTGTTGAATGTTTAGTGTTAACTTAAATCACTCATCATTTACAGTATTACAGAGTTCGGGGTTATGGGTTAGCACTATCATGTTACCCGTAACTGTATTAACTATGGTAGTAACTTAACTAGCAGTGTTGGTCAAATTACTTGAAAAAAGTAATCAGTAACTATTATTGATTACTTCCCCCAAAAAGTAATCCCGTTACGTTACTGATTACTTATTTTCAAAAGTAATTAATTACTTAGTTACTTTTAAAACGATTTACAACCTGAATAGGTGATAAAGCGATAGATCTTTCAGCCCAATTCTACTTTTTCTGCATAATCCATCATACAAAATGTAATCAAATGGAAAAGTCTTTTTTAAAACTTGTTTTATTAGTTTTAATCTTTTAACTTTATGCATCAAGCAAAAATTAAATTATATGCAACATTCTGACTGGAAGAAATTTGTTTAACATTTAAACCTATTTTCTGCACATTCCAGCACATAAAATATTTTTTTGTGTTTACACTCACTCTTTCAAATAAATGCAAGTGAAACACAGCAGAAAATAAATAAAATCAAAGACTCAGCGGTCCTGTTGCTCTATTTTCACCTGTATAGCAGGCAGATGTTTGCTGGATTTCTTACCTGTAAACAGGTGATAAAAGCTTGTGCAGGAAGTAGCAGGTGTAGACTGGCCCATAGCACTGTATGAAGTGATAAGATGTGAAAGGACATATATAGGGTACCTTAAAGGGCGCCTTAAAAGTGTATCCCTGAGCTTTTACTTGTGGCTTGAAATCTAAATAAATCGAAATAAATGTGAATTTAAAAAAACAAAAAAGGAGGAGCCCGGAGCTTCGTCTTTCGCTCGGCCTACCCTGCAGTAGCAGACGAACCGTCAGAGACTCGAACTTGGTCGTTAAACTCTGGGGTCTAAATGCTGGCCTCTTTACGCTGCGCACCACACAGCCGGCCAGTTAATGCTATAAAAAAAAGGACATTTATCTTTTGTTCTTCAACAATTTTTTTTTCGTTTTTCTAAATCTATTTAGCTTCTTGTGCAGTATTGTTCCAAACAAATGACACAAGGAAACCTAGCTATTTTTTATTGGCTTTCACAAAATGGGACTGCCAATGTTGTAGGTGTTACTGCCAAAGTCTTCCTGCTAGCCGGAAACCTGCTGGCGGTGCCACTATGTTCTCAGCACACTCTTCAGCTTCAGCTTTGTTGCCTCTTTTCGGCACACCTACCTAGTCCCACTCATCCACTTTATCTGCTCATGGCAGATTTACCCACACTGAGCACTCCTTGGATTAAGGTAAATTGAAGCAGGTGATTATAAAAAAGACACACAGCTTATCATCTTATCCTTGTGCAACACCTAAAAGCACTCTGTTCATTTGTTTGCTAGATTAGCCGCTAGCATACACACACTGTGTTAGCGGCTTGTTGCTACACACCTGTTACTGTGTATTTTTCAATGATTCAGCACTCCTTGGATTTTTAGACAGTAATGAGATCATGTGCACACTCCACAGAGGTCCAGAGTCCAAATGTGACCTCTAGCACCAAACGCTTGCTGCAGTTGTTGGTGTCAGAGGTGACACACAAGGTATCAGGTTTTCTGTGCGATTACTTTTTCATATAGGACCAAGTATGTTTGGATAGCGTTTTGCCCTTGAAAACTGCCGTTGAATATTAGACATTGTTGTCTAATGTTATAAATGGATTGATTTTAATTGTTTGTTAAATTTGTTTTTTTCGATCATATTGAGTATAGACGAATGCAACTGTGAGCTTTAGCGATTAGCCCGTTTCAACAGGACCATGATCCTGATGTGTGAGACAGCAGGGTGCTGCCATTGGTGTTGTAATGTGTGATTTAGTTCCTCCTAACATTTCAGTTTGCTTCCAGTATCTATCCTCTGTGATTACTGGCTCTACAGACAGATTTAGTAGAAGTGTGTGAGCTATTGGCTCAGTATAAAGGGTCAGTAGTGTTTTCATGTCACCTATCCATCCTCCATTTAGTCACCCAAAGCATGAAGTAAATACTCCTCACTTTTATTTATTTTTCTACATAATCACCATTTCACTCGCTGCATTTTTGCAGATGCTGTGGCAGTTTTACAATGCCCATGTCGTACCCGCTTGCTTGCGCCACACAATCACCTTCTGGACAAATATTCTTTCAACTTTAGGAACAGGTGGGAGTCACTGTTGGAGGCGTGGTCCTGCTCCTGAAATTCCGATACATAATCTCCAATAACTGGCTAAAAGAGTTCACTTCCAAATTTTAGGTCGTAGGTCTTGGAAAATTCTTATTATTATTATTAACTTGTAATTTAAATTTTGATTGAAAATGTACCGAAAACCACTACTGCCATCTGTATGACTACTTTAAGTGAAAGCGAATTTTAAGATAAAAGTAATGGATTTAATAGATAAAACAAATTGAATTTTCTTTGTGGTCTTGAGTCAGTATCATGAGGTTTGAGTGTGCTCTTGTGGCCTCTGGTGTTGCAGCTACAGATTTTCATTCCCAGTGCTCACTTTATTATCCATTCATCAGTGGATTCCCATTCATTTTCTATGGTGGTCCTTTTGACCGTGAACACCACAGATGTAACAAGGTTGATTAAAACATACAAAATTCAATGAAAGTGGTGATCATCACGTTTATATGTTCAAGTGCATAGTGTCCAGGATATCATCATCATCATCATCATCATCATCATCATCGTTTATTGATATAGCACTTTAAAAAACGCGCCAGGCAGACCAAAGTGCTGAACAATACAGAAACAAAGAAAAGCAAAACAGAGTATAAAATAATAAGGAAGGATGTCAGTTTCCCGCCGAGGTAAAAGCCAATCTGGACTTAAAGACCTGCACTGAAGACGCTGGTCTAATATGAAGAGGAAGGTTGTTCCAAAGCATCGGAGCCCAGGATATCATAATACCTTGAGGCAATCACATGTAAAACACAATATTTATGAGTGTTTTAAGTTGTAAATCATTCAGATTTGACCCAAACATGACAGGAAGGCTAGCAATCTAGGGAAACAGAACAAAGGAGCACACAGCATTGAGAGTGGATGTGACAAATGACAAGCAGCGACTCGGATAATAAACAAACACCTGGTAATGAGGGAAGGAAGTGGCACAAAATACAAAGCAACAGAGACAAGAGACCATTGAAATAAAACAGGAAATGACAAACACAGAGACACAAACACAAACCTAATGACTAAGCAAATAACTAGCATTTAAAATAACAGAGACTAAAGAAAAGACACTGATAAACAAAAGTCCATAAATGCTGTCAGGAAAAGCAGGACTCAACTGCAGGACTTCTTAATCAAATCAAAGACAGTGAGATTATTTACAAGGTGCAATAAAAACAGTTTCATAATGTGACATCCACATTTGTGTTAATCCCACTCTAACGCCCACACCGGCTCGGACAGTCTCGGTCGTTGTGTCCTTGGACAAGACACTTCACCTACCGCCTACTGGTGTTGGCCAGAGGGGCTGATGGCGCGATATGGCAGCCTCGCTTCTGTCAGTCTGCCAAAGGGCAGCTGTGGCTACAACTGTAGCTGCCTCCACCAGTGTGTGAATGTGAGAGTGAATAAATAGTGGAATTGTAAAGTGCTTTGAGGGTCTCGAAAGCTATATAAATGCAATCCATTATTATTATTTAATTTCTAATTTATGAAAGGATGTCTGAAATCTAGGTGACCAACTACAAGCTTCACAGGTTTCCTGGACAGAAAGGAGAACATCTTCCAAAGAACAAAATGTCTTTAACTGTGACAGGGTTCACAAGTGTTCTTGTCATATCAACAATCCGGTGTTGATGGTAGAAAAAGCAGGTCGGTTGGCGAGACAGAGGGACTGATAAATGAGATACTGAACTGAATCCTTCAAGCCAGGGACATGAGGTCAACAATGTTATGTTCATGTTAATATATGAAAATACATTTCCTCGTTTGCACTTCTTTTAACACATTAAGAAGATAACAGACTCAAATAAGCATTGAAGCAATTAATTTGTATTGATAATTTTTAATAATCAAATTATTTGAACATCAATGGCACTGCTTGCTTGAGAGTAATCAGAATCTCTTGCAACATCGCCTCTTCTTAGAAAGCCATCCTTCTAGGTGTCACCTCTGGTTACAGCGTTTATGGGTCTTTGAGTTTAGTTCCTTTTCTGACTCTGAGTTTATTTATATTTCTGGTTCATGATTTCTTGCCTGTCTCACCTTGTGAGGCTCTGTCATGTCCTGTGCATATGTTTAACCACTCATATCTCTGTTAATTCGATATCCATCTAATTGGATGGATATGGCCCATTGTTTTCCTATTTGTGTCTCTCTCTGTGTCTCTCACTCTCTCCCTCCATGTCTTAGTCTCTGTGTTTCGTCTCCCTTACCTGTTTCCATGTTCCTCTCCTTGTTTCATCCTTTGTCTTCCCCAGTCAGTCATTATGCTTCAATATTTGCTTATCCCTGTTTCAGCTTCAAGCCTGTGTGTTCTTGTCAGTGTTTGTGCACTTCCTGTTTTATTTTGACAGTCACTTGTCCTGTTCCTAGCTGTAGCTGATTTCCGCCCATTTTTTTCATGTCTTCCTTTTCAAAAGATCTCTGGGCTAAGCTGGGTGTTAGGCCCCATACATACCCAGAAATCTAAAGATATTCAAGGTCCAAACACGGTTTCTCTTAAAACACATCAGAATGACGATGTTGATATTCAGTATCCAAACATGCTGGGAGCTAAATGTTGCTCTCTAGAGCCCACAACCCTTTCACAGTAAGTCTGCTTTGGCTATCTGTTGAAAAAGTTCTGATCTCTAATCTCTAAATGTGTGTTATCCAGTTGATAATGCACAGTTTAGATGGAGCCGATGTGTGGGTGAGTCTTTATATCCAAGTGTCTTCTCTGCTTCATATGAAAAAACCTGAGTAGCCTTGCAGAACAAATCACATAAGTCACACCTGTCGTGGCAGCTCCCCTCTATGTCATGCTTTTTAATCAGGGCTAGTTTTTAGAGGTCTGGACAGTTAACCCCAAGGGACTGTTAATTTAAAAGACGGGAGTAACCTGTAAGTGCTATTTGCACTAAACTAACTGAATGCTCAGAGTTATCCTTTTACTGTTTAACAGTGGGTTTAAAAAGTGAATGTCCACAACTTCGACTTTAATTGCAGGAAATTATTTTAAAGCAGTTTTGGAGGAGAAAAGCAAAAGCAGAATCAACAACAACAACAACAACAATAATAATAACGATTAGCTTGAGGTTGGAGATGAGCTTGTGTTTTATCTCAGTGTTCCATGTTAAAACCAGTCTAACCACCATATCACCATCTCTCTATTTCTTTTAACACTAATAATTCCATTACATTTTAACATTCAGTCACATATGAAAGGGCTTCACTTCACATTTCATTAAGTTCAGATTCATTAGCACACTAATGAAATGAGACCTCTAAAAGTTGATTCTGTTCATCTGGACGTAGCGTTTTGTGGGAGAAATGTTTCGTCACTCATCCAAGTGACTTCTTCAGTCTCAGCTGACTGCAGGTTTCCCCAATCTTATAAACAGTACATTTGCATAATGACTGAAACCAGCCCACTCAAGGAACAATGGGCTGGGAGGTCAGTTCTTTAATCTTAATTATGCAAACTCTCATGACCATTCATCAACAACCACTGACCAAAACCCACTGATCAATGGCCATGAGTACCATTCACAGAGATTTGGGGAATGGCTGCAATCACAGCATTGTAAGATGCTGACAGATGAACCCTTAGGCCCCCTCCTCGATTCAGAGATGGTCTTTTCCTTTTCATGTAAATGGCCTCCTTGACTCCGCACTCAAACCAGTGTTCCTCCCTGTCCAGGATGTTACATCCTCATCATTGAAAGAGTGTCCACTGGCCTGTAGGTGTAAATAGACTGCAGAGTCCTGGCCTGACGAGGTAGCTCTTCCGTGTTCGCCAGAGGTTGTTTGGTTTCCCCGATGTATAAATCCTTGCAATCCTCCTGGCACTTAACAGCGTACACTATGTTAATCTGTTTGTGTCGGGGCACCCGATCCTTGGGGTGGACCAATTCTTTTTGGCACAGCGTGTTTTGGGATTTACTGTATATCTTTCCCAGGACTTTGTCCACAGAACCAGTGTTGATAGCGCTTGACTCGGTGGACCTCGGGGAATTTTTTTCTGTAAAATATCATTGAGCTCTGTACAGCTGACAACCTCAGTCTCTGCACAGTGAAAAGAGGGTGATTCACCAGGTTCTAGAAAAAAGGGACAATTAGTTCAGCTTAAAGCACTTTTTTTTAAAAATGATGCAGATTTGTATTTTATGCAGAAAGAAATAAAATGGTCTGAGCTCACAATTTGTCGATTTATCGATAAAAATTGATTCTGGCTTGGATAACGTGATATCGATTCATTAAAATCCTGAATCGATTTTTTAATATAAATTTATTTTGCCCAAAACGCCAGAATCTCAGGTTAAACCTCACAAAATTTCAAGAACCACCAAACAGCTAAAACAGTAAATGAGAGCAGGTACACGGATTCTACATAAAGACGTAAACACACAGCGCGGACCAGAATCAGTGAGATGTCGCCTTTCTCACCCGACGGCACGGACACGGTCGGGGCTGAAAGCCGACAGCTCCGCGCTTTGTGTTTACACCCTTTTTGCGCTGATTCTAAAGCTGTTAGTTTGATCTCTCTCCAAACAATATTGACCGAACCACCTCCAGCTGAACGTCAGCAAGACCAAGGAGCTGGTGGTGGACTTCAGAAGG
>NW_024584711.1:12368-13276 GCF_018398535.1 Haplochromis burtoni
AAAGTCTTGCGAGTGTCAGCTTCCTTTTTATAGATACAAAAATATGTAAATGTACTGATCTGAATTATAATATTTCTGACTGTCTGAGGCAAAATTTCCCCGATTTAAATCGAATCTAATTGAATCAAAACGTGGATCGAATTGATTCGGGACCTTGTGAATCTGAATCGATTCTAGAAATCAGTGACGATACCCAGCCCTAGTTACACTGTTCCTGTTATTAACAGCAGGGGGCACTATCAGCCACAGACTGAGAGCCAGACACGCTCTGCTGGTGCCTCATTGGCCTCATTTCTACAGAGGAAAGACTCTATAGTGAGAAACAGCTGAGGGGGAAAATGCTGATCTGGAGACGTCTGAGTGTTACAGAGGATATACATAGCACTGTGGTTCAGTGTCACACAATCACAAACAAATACAGCAAAGTACTAAAAAGGGTGCTGCCTCCAAAGATTGCTTTTACTGGTTTGGAGCTTAGGAGGCTTAATAACAACAGGCATGAATGAAGACAGATCAGAACAGCTGTTTGATCACAGCATCCAGTACCAACACAATCATCCACACTCAAGAGCCTGTTGGCTTCAGAGTCAGCAGCTGAATGTCTAAAATATCAAATGTCATTTTTTGGTCCATCAGCTACAGCATGAACTGCTTAAAGTGAGAAGAAGCCTACAGCCCGACAGATTCATCTTTCCAGACTGAAAAAATCTCAGAGTGAACCGAGTGTTGCGTTTTCAGTGTGATCTCACAAAGTCAAGTCCCTTTAATGATGTTCTGTCCTGTCTTCCTCTATCAAAAGCACACAAACACTATAAAACATTGCTTCTGTGCTTTGGGTTTTTGTTTTCTACACAGAGGTATAGTACGACTAGACCCTAAAGGTAGGCTGCTCACCTACAACCAGCTCA
>NW_024584712.1:0-10919 GCF_018398535.1 Haplochromis burtoni
CATCCGGTTGTCAACCGGTTGTCAAACCGGTTTGGTTGGCCGCCATCTTGGATAGGTGCCATCGTATTACTACTGATGTATATTATAAAGAGAAGAGGGCCTAAAACTGAGCCTTGGGGTACACCAGAGGTGACGGGGAATAGACGAGAGCGGAATGATCTTAGTTGAATAAACTGGGAGCGGTCGAGGAGATATGATTGAAACCAGGCGAGGGGTGTGTCAGAGATGCCGAGAGAGGAAAGTCTGCTTAGAAGGACAGAGTGAGAAATGGTGTCAAAGGCTGAGCTCAGATCTAAAAGGACGAGAATGGTGAGAAGACCAGAGTCAGCTCCGATTAGAAGATCGTTAGTGACTTTAAGTAGAGCAGTTTCGGTACTGTGACATGAGCGAAAACCAGATTGAAATCTCTCGTAGATGTTATTATTAACCAGGTGTAAATGAAGTTGAGCTGCAACCACTTTTTCGAGTATCTTAGAAATGAAGGGTAGATTGGAAATCGGACGGAGGTTGTTAAAGTTGTTAGGATCTAAAGAAGGTTTTTTCAGTATAGGAGTGACTAGAGCAGTCTTCAATAAGGAGGGAACGATACCGGTGGTGAGAGAAGAGTGAATGATAGCAGAAATGAGTGGGAGTAAAGAAGAGAGGCAGGATTTCACAAGCCCCGTGGGCATGGGGTCAAGATGACATGTGGCAGGCTTTGATTTACATATTAACTCGGAAATATCAGATAAATCAGGAAGATGAAAAGTGGAAAACGGCTCAAAAAGGAGAAAAGGTTCTGGAGAGGGCGTAGACACAACATTTGATCTGAGTTGCTGGTGGATGTTATTGATTTTCGTAGTCCAGAACAGCATCAAGGAGTTGCATGTTTCAGAGGAATAGAAGTGCGGTGGTAAAGCGTTGGGGGGTTGAATTAGTTTGTTGAAAACTGAAAACAGAGTCCTTGCATTACCCTCATAAGAACTGATAATACCAGAGTAGAAGCTTTGTTTGGCCTTGTTAATGGAGTCTTTATACTGAAGTACGTGGTATTTATAGATTTCTGAATCAACAGTTAAACCAGATTTCTTATATTTACGCTCTAGCTGCCGAGCTTTGGCCTTCAGAGCTCGGAGGTCAGAGGTAAACCAGGGAGCAGAGCGAGCGAAGGAAACAGAGTGGGTTTTTACAGGAGCCAGAGAATCAAGGACAGTGCGTAGACAATTATTATAATATAACAACAAATCATCAGGAGTAGAATAGAAGTCCGGAATCTGAACATTGTCCAAACTGGTAGTGAGAATGTCCATATCAATGTTCTTGATGTTGCGGAACGAGATGAGACGGGTTGGCTTGGTAGAAGAGCAGCAGAGAGTGAGGTTAAATGAAAGGAGGAAGTGGTCAGTTATGGGGATTTCAGTAGCAGAAAGATTCGAGGGAGTAAGACCAGAACAGCAGACCAAGTCCAGGGTGTGTCCTTTAGAGTGAGTGGGAAAGTCGATAAATTGTTTAAATTCAGAGCCTTCGAGACAGGAGGAAAAGTCTCTGGTGAGCAGAAGGTCATTATTGTCCATGTGAATGTTGAAATCTCCCACCAAGATCACATTTGGGGAGAGAGATGAAAGATGGGTTAGTAGATTAGCAAAGTCACTGAGGAAGACAGGGTTAGGTTTGGGGGGGCGGTATACAGTAGCTATGATAGTGGGAATGGGTCCAGTCAGCTCACATGCAAGGACCTCTAGAGAACTAAAGGTATCAACATTAACTGGCAGGACTTTCAAGTGCTGGCGAAAAAGGATCGCGAGACCACCCCCACGACCTGAGCAGCGGGGTTTAGAAAAGTAAACAAACCCCAGAGGAGCAGATTCGTTTAGCTGAGAAAAGTCATCAGGTTGTTGCCAGGTTTCAGTTAAGCAGAAAAAGTCAAACTTACGGTCAGATAGGAGGTCTTGGATGAGAGGTCCCTTACTTGTCAATGAATGAATGTTTTGAAGACCGAAGTTGAGTGGAGTATCTTCTTTTTTGCTAATCGCGGTGGGCGCCCTAGGCAGGTGGGCTAGAGATCGATGGTTGACAGCCCGATCAGGGTTCCTGCGAGGGCAGCGAGTAGCAGACCAGAACGATTTAGTTCCATTGGAGTTATGGAAAATCCTGCGGGACCCGCGATGGATGTATCTCCGGCGAGGCTGGAAAGTGATGCCCGGGTGGTAGTGGAGCTCCGCCGGCGACGGGAGCGATAGCTGCCCACGAAGGCACAGGAGCTCAGCGGCTGTATAGCGGAGCAGTCCAGCCGTAGGATGGTAGACGAGCGTCAGGAGAATCCAAAATAGTGCCGACCAGCTCAGGAACATCTTGGTCCGCATCTTCGATTGTGTGGAGGAAAAGGAGCCGAGCCGGCCGGAGCAACGAACAGGTAGGCTAAAATAGCTCAAACAGTTAAGCTAGTGCCGCTCACTGAGAAGAAGACGTGAGAACACATTCAGCTGAAATAACAGAAGTTGAGGACAAGAGTTGCAATTCAATCCCTGGCAGAGATCGATCTGGTGCTGAGTGTGAATGTCCCTGTTCATTCAAATCTGAATCCAAATAATCCAATTAATCCAAATAAATCCAAATAATCAAAAAATGAACCGGTGAGTAGCGGCAGCCAGACGCGCCAGCGTTCACTCAAGCCGGAAGTCAGTAGATCTCAGTAGATTTTGTTCTTGCCATTCAACTGACTCCTCAGGACTTATCTGACCCTCTGCAGGTATTTGGTGGTTGCAGCTTTTCTAGCAGCCTCTTCATGGTTTCCATTTGCCTGTGGGGGATTCCCAGGTAGTTGTAGCGGTCCCCAATGTCTGTTCCCTTCTGGTAGTTCAATCACCTCAGTTCTAACTACCTTCCCTCCCTTTGTTACTATACGACATTCCAGTGTCCTTGCTGTAGATCCTGGTGGTGTGGATCAGTCACTATATATACAGGGAGTGCAGAATTATTAGGCAAATGAGTATTTTGTCCACATCCTCTTCATGCATGTTGTCTTACTCCAAGCTGTATAGGCTCGAAAGCCTACTACCAATTAAGCATATTAGGTGATGTGCATCTCTGTAATGAGAAGGGGTGTGGTCTAATGACATCAACACCCTATATCAGGTGTGCATAATTATTAGGCAACGTCCTTTCCTTTGGCAAAATGGGTCAAAAGAAGGACTTGACAGGCTCAGAAAAGTCAAAAATAGTGAGATATCTTGCAGAGGGATGCAGCAGTCTCAAAATTGCAAAGCTTCTGAAGCGTGATCATCGAACAATCAAGCGTTTCATTCAAAATAGTCAACAGGGTCGCAAGAAGCGTGTGGAAAAACCAAGGCGCAAAATAACTGCCCATGAACTGAGAAAAGTCAAGCGTGCAGCTGCCAAGATGCCACTTGCCACCAGTTTGGCCATATTTCAGAGCTGCAACATCACTGGAGTGCCCAAAAGCACAAGGTGTGCAATACTCAGAGACATGGCCAAGGTAAGAAAGGCTGAAAGACGACCACCACTGAACAAGACACACAAGCTGAAACGTCAAGACTGGGCCAAGAAATATCTCAAGACTGGTTTTTCTAAGGTTTTATGGACTGATGAAATGAGAGTGAGTCTTGATGGGCCAGATGGATGGGCCCGTGGCTGGATTGGTAAAGGGCAGAGAGCTCCAGTCCGACTCAGACGCCAGCAAGGTGGAGGTGGAGTACTGGTTTGGGCTGGTATCATCAAAGATGAGCTTGTGGGGCCTTTTTCGGGTTGAGGATGGAGTCAAGCTCAACTCCCAGTCCTACTGCCAGTTTCTGGAAGACACCTTCTTCAAGCAGTGGTACAGGAAGAAGTCTGCATCCTTCAAGAAAAACATGATTTTCATGCAGGACAATGCTCCATCACACGCGTCCAAGTACTCCACAGCGTGGCTGGCAAGAAAGGGTATAAAAGAAGAAAAACTAATGACATGGCCACCTTGTTCACCTGATCTGAACCCCATTGAGAACCTGTGGTCCATCATCAAATGTGAGATTTACAAGGAGGGAAAACAGTACACCTCTCTGAACAGTGTCTGGGAGGCTGTGGTTGCTGCTGCACGCAATGTTGATGGTGAACAGATCAAAACACTGACAGAATCCATGGATGGCAGGCTTTTGAGTGTCCTTGCAAAGAAAGGTGGCTATATTGGTCGCTGATTTGTTTTTGTTTTGTTTTTGAATGTCAGAAATGTATATTTGTGAATGTGGAGATGTTATATTGGTTTCACTGGTAAAAATAAATAATTGAAATGGGTATATATTTGTTTTTTGTTAAGTTGCCTAATAATTAGTGCACAGTAATAGTCACCTGCACACACAGATATCCCCCTAAAATAGCTAAAACTAAAAACAAACTAAAAACTACTTCCAAAAACATTCAGCTTTGATATTAATGAGTTTTTTGGGTTGATTGAGAACATGGTTGTTGTTCAATAATAAAATTATTCCTCAAAAATACAACTTGCCTAATAATTCTGCACTCCCTATATGTGTCTGTCTGTCTGTCTGTCTGTCTGTCGTCGGTTCTCCCTGTCAAAAGGAAGCTTTTCCTTCCTATTGTTGCCAAGTGCTTGGTCATAGAGGGTCTTATTGTTGTGGTTTCCTCTTGTAGCATTTACCTTCCAATATAAAGCGCCTCGAGGTGGCTGTTGTGATTTCGTGCTACATAAATAAAATTGAAACTAATTAATGATTACTTTTATTTAGTCAAAGCACGATGGACATTATATAAATGTATCTAATAATGTAATAATGTATAATAATGTAGTAATTTCTAAGTTATTACCACTCAAATGCCAATTGTAGTTTCTGTTTAATAAGCAGGAAACAGAGCCACAAAATGCAAAATTGCCTGTTTCTATTTAGTGACATATTAATAACCTATTAAAGTAAACTTAAAAAGTATTTAATTATTATCTGGAAACACCTGTGGTAGTTTCTGTGTAATAGGCATAAATAAAAACAACTGGCTGCCAGTAGGTGGCAGACTGCTGCCCACTGGGAGTGCACTTTCTATTTTATCCCTGGATAAAGACAAAGAAGAAGTGGGGCACCAACTGCTAACTTTAGACACCATTTGCCTTATTTTTTGCTTTCCTAGTAGATCAGTGCTTGGATCATATTGAATTTTAACAGTATATGTGGGATTAAACCCACATTCTAGCTACTGCTGTAGAACTGAAAGGTAATTAAAAACCTTTTTTATTCCTTAGTATTTAATATTTAGGACTGTGTCTCTGGTAGCTCTTAATTTTTGCCGCATACTATTAACTTAGACTAATGACAGATTACCTAGCAGTAGTTTAGTAGCTAACATTACCATAGCTATGTACATTAGTTATAAAAACTAAGGTTGCATAAAAGTAATGTTGTTGTGAAATAAGCTGACCATTATTACTGTAAATCTTTCAAACTTATTTATTAGCATTTTGCATGAGTGCTACCAGTTCATTGCAGACTTCCTAATGCTTGACCGTGACCATGGTATTAAATACCTGCTTATTACACAGAGAAAAAAAAGGTTATTAACATGATTATTAATATTATAATAAATAGAAACAGACAGTTTTGTGTTTTGCAGCTCTGTTTCCTGCTTATTACATAGCACAGTGGTTCCAAGGTAATAATTACCGGTTTTAATAGGTTGTTAATATGTTATTAAATAGAAACAGTTTTGCATTATGCAGTTCTGTTTCCTGCTTATTACACAGAAACTACCACAGGTAATTTTATTTTATTTTATTTATGCTGGACATGCTCCACGTTATGCTTATGCTATTCATGTCATGTCATGTCATTCATTCATGACAATCCAAAAATGCTTTATATTTGTTGTTAGAGATTTTCAGTACTGCTGAAGGACAGTGGGTCTTTCAGATTTAATTTGTGCTTTTCATATGCAAAGTTTTGCAATGTTTTGAGACAAACAACATTGCAATTTCAGTACACAAAGGAAGAAGTGTACATGTTACACATGTCAAAATAAATATTTTCCATAAAAAATTACTTTGAATGCTTTACTTTAAATTTTGTGAATGCATCACTTAAACTTCAAGCTCAAATTTATTGACAATGAGATGAAACCATGGCTTTTGTGCCTTAACGTTGACTATGAAAAAATTTTGTCAGCACCTCTCTGATTCTTATTGGCTGAACATCTGGTAAGATGCCTCCTTCGGTACCTCTAGAATTACGCAGATCAGCTTTATCAGTTTCATTGTAGGCTTCACCATGTTTTTTCACACACATTGTGGAGTGTGCAGCATGCACGTTTCCCAAGGTTGGCCAACTGCACACCCCACTGTCATCCTGGCTCTGCTTTGTCGCTCGTTGAAGTATTGTTGTTCTTCAGTTAGACTGGAACTTCAACACCCATGATTTCTTCTGTAACCTAAGATTATGTGAATACAAGGTGACACACATCAACAAAGAGGAATGATAAAACAATTTTAATTACAATTCACTGTGTTCAAAGATACTGACTGGTGGAAATAGCTCCCCTCTCTCTGCCATTGTGTGTATCTCAGAATTCTTGAGAACCCTGGCATCGTGAACGCTTCCTGGCCATTCAGTGTAGATGTTAGTGAAACTGTTGGGAAGACAACGTTTGAGAAACGTGAACATTTTATTTCTACTGTAAATCTGCAGATTCTCACAGAAATCTGCAAGTATCCTTTGAAGCACTGCTCCTCTCTAAAACAGCAATAAGGATAATTATCAGGCCATAAACAGGAAAATAACTTCATAACTTAAGGCAAAATTGCAAAACGTAAAGTCCAAAACAAGTCTTTATATTACGTTTATATTAGTAGATCATAGTATGCTTACCAGAATTTATGGTCGACGACGCCCTGTAGGATGACAGAGTGCCAGTCTTTGCGGTTAAAATAATCACAGTGATTGTCCTCAGGAGCAGTGATGGGAATGTGACTCCCATCTACTGCTCCGGCACACTGTGGGAACCCCCATCGCTGTCCGGATCCTTCAATAACTTGTATCAGGTCATCTCCTCGAGGCCATTTAATGTACTCAGGCATGAGGACATAGCGGACTGCAAAGCAGAATTCATGGAGGATGGAACAAACTGTGGATTTGGCAACTTCGAACAGGTTTGACATGGTCCGATAACATGCGCCTGTTGCCAGCCAATACAGCCTGATTCCAACGCGCTTGCTCACAGGTATGGATTGGCGGAGATGAGTATCCTGTCTAAGCATTCTTGCTGATAGGCGCTGACAGAGATATTCAAATGTTTGTCTTGACATCCTGAAATTGTGGATGAACTCTGTGTCAGTGAAGCCTCTCACATCCAAATCCCACCACTCCTGGTTCTGACTCCGTGTCCGCATATACCTCTGCACGGAGGTAGCAGCCACTGCTCCAAACAAGGCCATTGTTAAAGCACAGGCTCTCTTTTTTTCTCAGTGTCCTCCTTTCTGTGATTAATTTGTCAAGATTCTGAGGGTTACGACTGTGCAGAAATTGACAAACTTCTGCAACAGCACCTACTCGCTCTGTAGCCGCCATTTTTACTTCCGTAAACAGAGCGTGTTGTGTGTGATGTCTTCTTTTGCGCATCCAGGTTGCTTTGAGGGCTGTGAACCGTTCACACTAGAGCGTGTTTGCTGTCACATGTTATTTGTAGTGTGAACAAGCAGACAAAAAAATTGGATTTGATCAAAAAATTGGAATTGAGCATTAAGACCTGCAGTGTGAACGTAGCCAAAGTCAGGCGCTGTTCAACCAAATGCTTCATTATTTTTTTTACATACACACCAAGAACATTTCTACAAGTTACAACAGTGACAGTCACACAGTTTTCAACACAAGGCTTCTGTAATAGACAGAGATAAAACAGCATAAACAGTTTCAAGTTTTGTATGTGTAACTCTTAAAAAATCTTTAAAACTGAATCTTTCCTCTCTCAAAAGAGTGAATCAGGATGACAACTTTAGTTACGAACAGTTCACCAAAAGCAGTTAGGATCACTGAACCTGACAACAATGTTAATTTTTGATGCTACAAGTTCTTTCCTCCAGGCTTTATCTATGATTTTAGTGTGAAAAACTGCAACTCATCTAAGTTACAGAAACTGTTACTCATCTGAATGAAGAGATGATTTATGTCTTTAAAATAATGACTTAATTCTGCTTGCAGGCAACACATTCCTCACACGCTCCTTGAGATCAAGAAGCAGCAGTTTGTGTTTGCCTCTGAGCATCTGTCCTTGGTGATGTGTTTTATATTTATTGTAGCAGGAGGTAGGTGTGTGTCTATTTTATGCATGATTTTAATATATGAAACGTCACTTATGCTACTGCCTGCTGCTGGCTCACTTAAACCCGACGATGTTGCAATATGCATATCAGTAATAAAGCTCATTGATTTTAAAAAAATTATTTGTTTATTTTTTTCAAATGGAAGCACTTTGTTAGTGATAAATGGATTCATTTGTGAACATTTAGTGATTACCTTTATTCAATTGTTAATTGCATTCTACAACTTAATATTTAATCAGACCACTTAGTGATTGTTTGATTGACATCATCAACTCACATTTAGAGAGAGCAGTGGCAATGTTGTGTAGCTGTTTACACGTTTGTCTAACAGGAGAAAGATCCCAGTAGGAGATGCAAATCCCCTTAAGTGGGTGCCAGGAAGGCCATCCAGTGTAAGAACTGCCAAATCAAATATGTGTAGCTACTAGTGGTGCAACGGATCAAAAATCTCATGGTTCACAGTTTTAAGTCACGGATCGGATCAATTTTCAGCAAAAAAAGAAACAAAGACAAAATTTTAACATTTACTTATTAACTTATTCTATAAGTATTTTTTGCCTATTAAAAATATTCAACTCAAGACTCATTCCACGTGTAACCCATGGTTATTTTATTGCCAATTGTATTCTGTTTTTATTCTAATTTGAAGTGTTACTGTTTTGTTAAATGCTGAGTTTTCCCATGTACCGTGAATGCACCATAGCGCGTGCGTGGTGACTTTCTTTCACTGCATCCGCCTGCACGGAGCTAGATGCGCAAAGCTGTGTGGATATTCAGTCTTGTAACGTGTTGCGCTACAGAATTAATGTTTTCTGTGAAGAATATCCTGGTGATTCTCACAGTTGCAGTTTAAATTGTGATTCATAGTCTAGTTTTTGAACATAAAACCAGTCAGGATACAATGCTTGTCGGAAATGTGATATTTGTCTTAGAACCTGCTAACGATTGCTTAGCTGTGTTAGCCTGTGGAAAGTATGCTAGCGTACCCACATGTGCTCCCTGGGCTAATGCGCTTACATGTGAAGTTTTAGCTAACACACCACAGAGACACTTTTCATGCTTCATGATTTGCAGTGGAATGTATTTTTGTTGTTGATAAATTGTTATTGGCCAATAAGAACTGTATAGATGTGTGATTGTGTGAGGGGAAAAAAGGGATAACACTAGAGAAACACGTTTTATTTTACAAGTGAGTGATTGCACTGCACGTTGTGTGCAGGCTGGGGTTTTTTTTACGTGGTAGAAATCTGCTGCAAGGACCGAGCGGTGCCATCTAAGGACTGGATGCCACTGGAGGTGCCTAGAAAGGACGTTCTCAATCTGAAGGCCACCTGTTTCCTTGGAGGGTGGTAGGATACAACGATTGCAATTTTTTTTGGATTAACGTTTTTTCTGAGATCTCAGGACACTTTATGTTGTTACTTTTTTCTTTTTTGGGTCAAATCTGAGTCCACTTAACACAAAAAACTGATGCATCAAAAAAGCAAAACTGTGACTAAAGACAATTAACACTTACTAAGAACACTGAATACTAAGTGCACTGAACTGAAATGGACAGCCTACCTGATACATTTATGGACACTTTAAGTGATATATTGTACATTGTTGAGATTTACATGTTTGAAATGGTCTAAATGTTTTGTTCATGTCTATGTTTGGAGCATTTAAATGTTGAATACACTCAAATCACTTTTCTCCCTTTAAGTTGTTGTCAGTGTCTCATTCTGAGTGGAGGGATATTCCTTCTTTAAGTTGAGTTACCACTGCCAGTCTCCTTACAATCCTAACTGAACCCAACAAGAGTAGATTCTCAAATATTGTTTTTGTCCTTGACTTTGTATGACAGATTACTGTGGATTTCACTGATTTTGGACTACTCAGTTAAAAAGGGTGACATACGATTCTACATTGTTGTGATATCTACTTCACAGAGGAGAACATTGACATACCAAATTCACAGCCGTGTAAGTGTCTGTGTTGGCTGACCTGTTGGCACTGTCATCCAGTGTCCTCTCCAGCCACTGGACTGAGGCAGTCTGCAGGGGGTCGGCCATCAACGCAATCAGATGTCGGGCCAAGCTACAGCAGCGTTCTGCACGCATGGGGTTCCTCTTGTAGGGCATAGCACTGGAACCTGGAAGAGGAGCGGGCAAAGCTTTAGGCTGAGGCACAGTTTAACAGGTAAAAAGTGCTTTTGAATGAGCGAACGTACCAATCTGCTCCTTCTCAAAAGGTTCCTCGATCTCTTTTAGGTTGGCCAGCAGGCGGATGTCTGCGCAGATCTACAGCAGATAACAGCATAAAGTGTACACTCTGTTAGATCAGCTTTTTGAAGCTCAAGACCCAGGTTTCTTTAACCACCACTACATAGAGACATTTCCTCACCTTGTGCACAGAAACTCCCAAACCAGCGAGCGTGCTCAGTCACCAGGTAGGCTCTGGATAAGAATGGAACAAATCAGTTATAGCCTGTGTTTCAAACTGTTCCTGCTTGGACCATGTTATAAAAACATGTCAGTCAATATTGGAGACAGGAGTTTGATACTCACTTCTTAAAGCCAGCCATCTCTGTCACCATCTTGTCAAGCTCTTCCACCTGGTGGCACAAAAGGAAAACTGACATTAA
>NW_024584712.1:11585-13275 GCF_018398535.1 Haplochromis burtoni
TAAGTCATCACAATACGGTGCTGTGGGACTTCAGAAATCACCCACGTGGTTCTTATGGTTGTTTATACCTTGTCATGGTCCCCCTGAAAGAGCTGCAGGAAGCTGGCCTGGGTGCCTGTGGTCCCCTTGACTCCACGGAAACGAAGATCATCGCGGGCTCGCTCCAGGTTCCTCACATCCAATCACCAAATCCTGCAGCCACAGACACGCTTGCTTCCCCACTGTGGTCAACTGGGCAGGCCTGTACAGAGAGGAGGAGAGGGGTTAAACAGCTCCATCACTGATGAAGGCCTATGAAAACACTGCAGCTGCAGTCGGACTCACTGGAAGTGTGTAAAGCCGAGCGTGGGGAGGTCGGCGTATTCCTCTGCATTTCAATGTCCTCTGCATGGCTCTCCATCTCTGCAATCTGAGCATCAGTGATGGGCAGACCCAGAGCCTGAGGAGGAGAACATTGAACACAGAGACATGATGACCAACAGGAATGGAGGTGGTGCTTTTTGACTCTTGATAATACAGTTCTTTACTTTTAAGATTCATTTATTAACAGTTACAAATGCAAAAATACGTTTTTATATAAATACATGTTTTATTATAAATACACATTTGCAGCATTGGCTCTTCTGTTGATGGAAAGGACGTTTGGGTAAAAGTCACACGGTGACTTGCATTGCTAAGCTGATAAAAAACAGCCTGCTGTTTATTAGTCAGTAGTCTGTCTGTCAGCGTGTCTTTTCTCCAGTTTTGATCATCATGTGCTGTCCTCGTGATGAGGCACAGGCGCTCAATATGCTGATTAGACTGGACTGTATTCTGTTGGGACACCGTAGTCACGTGATTCCTACAGCACTACAGAAAGGTTCCAGATAATCAAGTACCTCTCTCCAGTCAAAGGAGTCATAGGTCAGACTGGTCAAATAAAACCTCAGTAGAGAAGAGAGCACAAACACAACAGCATTTAGCCAGAGTAACTGTTACCAATTTTGCCACTGGAAGAGCTGTTTTCTCATCACAGTAACATTCGCTTCTATTTTTACACAGCAGCGGCTCTAAATGACTCTGCACGAGGAGCGTGTCAAAGCTCACGTGGCTCTGCGATGGGGGAAAATACAAACTGCAGATTTTCAATTTTAGAATCTCATAATGTTGACAGATGTTCATTTAAATTATGACGAACTGCAAGTTCTGTCGTGTTCAAACTTTTCAGAAGGAATTTCAGGAGAATGTTCTGTCATTTAATAAGATTTAATTTGCATTGGCAGTTGAAATTACAAGTTTACACAGCACTGTGGAGCTTTGTGTGAAATCAAGAGTCTGGTTCACCAAAACAATAACCTTGAAATGGGCTTTACAAAAACGAAGATTATCCTGACTATCTTGCTCCCACAAGAATGTGGCATTCTCGCTCCTCGTACATCTGTGACCTTGTCTGGTATCTGCTCCATCCGCTGTAAGAGACAGAATGAAAAAGACACTTCCCTGCCCTGCCTTGATAATCTTATGTTATTATCCATTGCTCTTCTACTTATTCTAACTTCTGGTTCAGAATATCTTGTCTGGACTCTCTGACCCAGAGACTTATAGAAAACCCATTATTATGGGGCGCCGTTTGTAAAGTGAAACATGCTGAAATTAACGGCAACATTTTTCCACATTTAGCTCAAAACCTTACAAAAACATATTTTTTCGA
>NW_024584713.1:0-11420 GCF_018398535.1 Haplochromis burtoni
TAGCCCTGTGTCAGTTTACCCTGAGTCTGCCAAACCAGAGAAAATTAACCTCAGCCATAAGGATACAAACACTATTTTACTTTCTGAATTGCCCACTCAGGAGACTGTTCAATGTACGTCAGAACGTTTTATTTCTCAGACTATTGACTCGCATTCTAAGACATGTAGTGACAATATTGTCGAGGCTGAGAAATCATTAACTCAACCACAAGTTGCAACTTCACCACAACCGTTGTTGCAGCCAGCCACTCCGGCTCTTTCTCAATCACCCACTCAACCCTTAGCTTCAGCCCATTTAGCTGCCCAGCCAGAGGCCCGTTTAGCTGCCCAGTCAGAGACCCATTTAGCTCCCTGGCTGTCCCCAGTTCAGACTCCTGCTCCTCAGTCATTCACTCAATCATCAACTCCACCTTCACCACAACTGCCACTACAAACTGCAGCTCAGGCATCAGCTCTCCCACCAGTTCATACTTCAGTACAACATCCAGTAGCTCAGCTCCCAGTGTTCCCTGTAGCTCAGCTCCCGGTGTCACCTGTAGCAATTTAGTCCCCTAGTCAGCTACACACTCACTCACCTGGTACTCTACACACTCACTCACCTGGTACTCTACACACTCACTCACCTGGTCATCTACACACTCACTTACCTGGTCATCTATACATTCAGCCAGGGGTCCCTATAACCTCTGGCTCTACATCAGCTCCTGCTGGAAGCTCGGATGAGTCCATCCAGCCCTCCACGGCTCCCACACCGCCACCTGCCTCATCCGCTGGGGGTTCTGGAGAGTCCGGCCAGCACTTCCTTGTGTCCGCTGGGGCTTCTGGAGAGCCCGGCCAGCACATCCTCGTCTCCACTGGAGGGTCCGAGGGGCCGCTTCAGCCTCCTGTATCCGCTGGAGGGCCTGAGGAGCCCGTCCAGCCTCCTGTCTCCGCTGGAGGGGCCAAGGAGCCCGTCCAGTCTCTTGCCTCGTCAGCTGGGGGTCCCGGAGGACCCAGCCAGCACGTCCTCATGTCTGCTGACGGTTCTGGCGAGACCGTTCAGCCACCACCGGCTCCACCACCTGCGACCTCCACACCACCACCTGCAGCAGCAGCTTCATCCACGCCGCCTGCAGCAGCAGCAGCTTCATCCATGCCTGGTGCAGCCTCCGCTTCAGCTTCTGCCTCGCCTGGTCCAGCCTCCGCTTCAGCTTCTGCCTCGCCTGGTCCAGCCTCCGCTTCAGCTTCTGCCTCGCCTGGTCCAGCTTCTGTTTCTGCATCAGCCTCGCCAGCGACTGCCACTCCACCGCCGTCCGACCCAGCTCGGCCTGAAACACCTCGCCTTTGCCACTTTACAGGCCTTTGGTTGGACGTCTTTGCCGTTGAAGGCAGCCCCCAGAACGAGGTCGTTGCCGCCGCTGGCTTCGCGGCCGGCCTCCAGACCTGCTTTATTGCCGCCACTGCCTTCCGCGTGGCCGGCCTCCTGATGTGTCTCGTCTGCGTTGCCACCGTTGCCGTCCGCACGGTCGGCCCCCTGAACTGTTCCACATCGCTGCCGCTGCCTTTCATGCGGCCGGCCCCCTGACTACCTTGTGTTTGACTTTTGTGCTGTCGGCCTCCGGGTCGGCTTCCTTAACTTTTTGCTTAGTGGACTCATGGTTGACCCAGTGGGATTTGTTTTGAGTTATTCCGGTATCTCGGTTCTTGGGCTCCTTGTGTTTTGTTTTGTTTGTTTGTGACAACAAACGGGGAGATGGAGGACTTAAATACACAGGCAGGATGACAAAAGGATGGGGAACAGGTGGACACACAGCTGGAACTAATCAGACATAACAAGCCAAGGGGGAAGCAAAACTGAAAACGCTCAACACAGGACATGAGACAATCAAAGTAAAACAGAAAACCAGAGACATTAACAAAGACGCGGACCTGACACTGAGACATAAAGACATGACTGACTTAGGAACAGAGACAGGGGAAGACTAAGAAAAATACAAAGGAAGGAAAAACTAAAATCACTAAGCACAAAGGAAAGATAGCCAAAACCAGAAATAACAATAGCCAAAGTATATGAAATCAAGATCTGAAACATAAATACTGGGTTGCAGACCCAGTACCGTAACACTACAGTATGTTTGTTCTCTGTCTGTTTTGCATGTCTTTGTTCATTTGCTCAAGCGCCTACCTAGTTTAGGTTCTGTGGATTCTTGCAAAGTTCTGTAATAAAGTTGCTTTGCGTTCAAACCTGCTTCTGAGTTCTGCATTTTATGTCCCAAAACCCCCAGGAAATCAAAAAGGGCCAAAGTCCAACACAAAACGCGGCCTGACCGCAATTCAAACAGCAACAGCAAAACAGTTCTGGAGGCCAACTTGGTGGGCGGTGACGAAGGCAAGACCACTCAGCTGACCAACCTTGAGTCAAGCAGAGGCAAAGAAACAGTTTGGGCGGCCTGCCATGGGTCCGGCGTCGGCAGGGAAATGGTTCTGGTGGCCGACCCGGTGGTGGCGACAAAATAGCTTCGGTGGATGGCGACACAACACAGCAGGCGATCTGGGACGTGCTGGACATGGACGTGCAGGCCATACTAGATGTGCTGGACACGGACGTGCCAGAAAACTCACAGGCAGCTTGGCAGACAGCCGGCGTGCAGGGTCAGACAAAGCAGGACAAGGTGGCGCGACGACCTCAAGGGCAGGTGTGGCAGGTCCGGGCGGCTCACAGACCCTTGGTGCGCTGACCTCCGGCTTGGACTGAGCGGGTCCCCCAGGCATGCTGACGTCTGGCATGGGTAGAGTGAGTCCAAATGGCGCAGGGACCTCTGGCTCGGGTAGGACAGTGGTTGGGCCTGCTGGTGATGTAAAAGGTAGTGAAGATGGTAGAGCTGAGGGCGGCATAGCTGCCACAGACGATGGTGATTGTGGAGAAGGTGGTAGCGTGGCAGCTGTGAGCTGTTGAGCAAGTGTGGAGACAATTAGCAGAGGCAAAGCAGGTCCAGCCGATGTGATGACCTCTGCTTAGATGAGGCTAACTGTAGCTGCGCAGGGCAAACAGCCGGCTCAGAATGCAGCGGCTGGGGCTGCACAGTGCAGTCAGTCTGTTCAGGCGGTGCCCGCGAAATAAGGTCCATAAATGGCTGAGTGAACTCACCTGAGCACTCAGCCGATGACGGAGAAGGCTTTATCAACCTGAAGAGGTGATAAAGCGATAGATCTTTCAGCCCAATTCTACTTTTTCTACATAATCCATCATATAAAATGTAATCAAATGGAAAAGTATCTTTTTAAAACTTGTTTTATTAGTTTTAATCTTTTAACTTTATGCATGTGCAACATTCTCTGACTGGAAGAAATTTGTTTAATATTTAAACCTATTTTCTGCACATTCCAGCACATAAAATAATTTTTTTTGTGTGTTTACACTCACTCTTTCAAATAGATGCAAGTAAAACACAGCAGAAAATAAATAAAGTCAAAGACTAGCGGTCCTGTTGCTCTATTTTCACCTGTAAAGCAGGAGTAGGGTAGGCGGAGGTTTACCCTGGTGCAGGTGTGCCGCAGCGGTCAGTGGAAGAATCCGCGAGTTTCTCTGTGAATTTCCCATTAGTCGTAGCGCACTCGGTGCTTGTTTAGGGTTTTTTTCGCTGTAAAAAGAAGTTTTCTTCCCACGCACAACGGACGCTAATGTTTTTGTCACTTTTTATGGAATCAAACTCAAAGTAAGGTCAGTACTTCCACGCTTTAAACGCTGCACGCTCATACTCTCTCCCACTCGATATGTGATCCATTGTTGATCTGCACACAGCTGTTGTCACGAACGTCGCACTTGCTTACGTCACTGTCATGAGACATTCTCGCAAAAAATCACGGTTTTAGTAACGCAGTAACGCAGCGTTCCTACGGGAAAGTAACGGTAATCTAATTACCGTTTTTGCAATAGTAATCCCTTACTTTACTCGTTACTTGAAAAAAGTAATCGGATTTCCCATCTCTGGCAACATCACAACTAATCTTGACCTAAAAAGATCAGACCAACTTTCAGAGAGGTGAGAACATGACCAGAGGGGACCACACCGTTTCTGCAAGATTGCTTTGAATGCACAGACTGGTATATGTTAGAGAAGCTGCTACAGTACACAACCTTAGTGACCAGCTACATCAGAAAAAGAATTGAGGATGTCACTGTCTCCAAGACCATCATCACCTATGCAAACCATAAACCCTGGTTCTCTGCAAAGCTACGCAACCCTATGAAAATCACAGATTCTGAATTTAATTCCAACAATAGAGAAGCTTACACTACAGCCAGAGCAGACCTGTCACGGGCCATCAGAGGCAAAGTGGGAGTATGCAGAAACGATCAATACACACTTCACAAGTTCAAAGGACAGATGGTGCATGTGGCTGGGCAAACAATCACAGGCTACAATACAACACCTCTGGCATGCAGCAGTGATCCCTCCCTGCCTGACAAACTAAAGGACTTATTTGCACATTTTGAGGCAGAGAGCCAGCAAGAAAATGCTCCCCTCCCCCACAGACCAAGTACTGTGCCTGTCCACAGCAGATGTTAGGATAACAATTCGCAGAGCAAACCCATGAAGGGCTGCAGGACCTGACAACATATCTGGCCAGGTGCTTCGGGAGTGTGCTGACCAGCTCGCAGGCATCTTCTCGGACATCTTAAATACACCACTTAGCTCAGCTGTGGTACCTGCATGTCTCAAACCCACAAAAATCATCCCAGTGCCAAAGTCCACTGTGTCCTGCCTCAATGACTACTGGCTGGTGGCACTTACGCCCATCATCACAAAGTGCTTTGAGAGGCTGGTGTTGAGGCACATAATAACTCAGCTTCCACAGAATCTGGACCCGTTACAGTTTGCTTACTGCTCAAACTGCTCCACAAATGATGCCATCTTGTCTGCTCTTCACCTTTCTCTCTCCCATCTCGACAAAAAGGACACTTATGTCAGAATGCGGTTTATTGACTTCAGCTCAGCATTCAACACAGTCATTCCCCAGAAGCTGGTGAAGAAGTTGGACCTACTAGGAATAAACACCACTCTCTGCAATTGGATCTTTGACTTCCTAACTGACAGACCCCAGGTCTTTCTTCATAGGAAATACCACCTCCAAAGTCCTCAGAGTGAGTACAGGATCGTGGCAGGGCTGTGTGCTTGGTTCACTGCTGTTCACCCTGCTAACATGTGACTGTACTGCAGAGTACAGCTCAGCAGTCGGGACTCAGCACTCAGGAGCTGTGGGAGGCACCTTGGCAGCAGAAAATGATGGAACTCTGCAAATATGAAATAATTTTGTCTGTAATGTTTGGAAATATAATTACAAGGGTAAAGGATTACAACATGATCATTTTAAAAAAGAATTACTATAAAATGTTTTCCTTATAATGCTGTGACTAACTCCAGTAAACACGGACTAATGCTGTTTTGCATTCTGAGTGGGAAGCATTTGCATGACCAGCATATGGGAATCACAGTTCATATTTAAAAAAAAGTAGAAGGGAGCAAGTGATATCACTCTGGCACATCCATCCTAGACAGACACTGAGGGCTCTCCAGCTCTCCCATATTTGCCACAAATTGACAAGTACGGCAAGGATCATGCATCTAATTCTGCTCCTGTCAGGTCAGTGTTGCTAACTGTCAATATCAGGTATTAGGAAAACCAAACATGAGACTAAATAGCGCATAACTTAAATATTTATTCTTATATAACTCCAAAAGACAGAATCGTGAGACTACAACAAAAACTCAAACACCAAACCGAGGGATCCAGGGAGACCCAGGGAAACCGAGTTAACGATAAAAACCCTGAAAACCATAAATTTCACACCTGAGCCTCAACTCTTGTGGCCCGGTGCTAAACGACTCAGGGACCAGTCCGTAGCCTGGGGGTTGGGGACAGCTGCTTTAGCCTATATACACTAAATGTGTGAAACTGTATGATTGACATCTAAAGCTAAAGTAAATAATGTTGAAGACTTTATCATTCAATTCAGTTCAAACCTCTTTTATTTTAGTTAGACAGCACAAAATTACCACAATATTACTTAATATTACTTAAGTAATATTACCAATATTACTTAAAAACCTTTTTCTTCTTTTTCAAATAAGTTCTGCTTGCAAAACAGCACTAAGCTTTGTTTGTTATAGTGTTAGGTCAGTCATAACATTAAAAGGATTTTATTATTTTATTTATTATTTAATTTTGTTCTAAAATGAGCACGTTGGAATTCTTTAGCTTTGCATTTATATTTCCAAACATTAAAGAGCAAAATATTTTCTTATTTGTAGATTTCCATCACTTTCTGCTGCCAGGGTGAAGTCATTGTCATGGATGGAAATTCTGTGCAAATTACTTCCCAGAAGTGTATTCAAGCAAAACGTATCAGGTTACGGGTTTATTGTTCATTTTACTGTTTTCTCAGTTAAAGATATCATGAAAATCATGAAAATGATTGTACATTGGAAATATGTTTAGTTCTTGTGTTGTTATTATTAGTTAGGATTTAGTTGAGTTTCATTTCAGTTTTTATCTATAACTCCTGATTTATAAGTGTTTTCTTATCCTCTGTGTACTCTGTCTTGTCCTCAATGTTTTACTTTCAGTTCTGCCTGTGCATTAGTCTATCCCGGTGTTCCATTTTGTAATTGTCAAGCTTGTGTTGTCATGTCTATGTCTCTCCTCTGTCTCTTTCCTTTTCCTATCCCCCAGTCATGTCTGTTCTGTTTGTAATAACTTAAAGGTTAAAAAAATAAATAAATAAAACAAATAAATACTAATAAAGCTCAATCAAGTGGACCAATAATGATCACTTAATAATAAATCCATTGGGCATTTTTCTTGGCCTTCAGATAATAATTCTGATTGCTACAGTGCTGAACGAGACAGGCAAAAAGGAAAAAAATGTTTTGGATTTTTGATTGTATGGTAAAGAAATGTGGGATAGAAGGCATGAACTATGTTGTGAGATGGCAAAAAGAGAGGAATCAGAGAGATATGGGAGAAAAAGGTAGCTTTTGATGAGATGTCTTTTTCAGGAGAAAGAGGAGCTGAAGTGGAAACAGGCGCTGCTAAGCACACAGCTCCACCACACATACATGCTAGCCATATTTCACCACCCTGTTCTTATGTCATTCTGCAGGCAGTGACGAAAGCCACTCCGATCTGACGTCCCGCCCTCCCCGATGACCGAAACCACCACCATAAGAACAACAGCGCCAGAGCGAAGTGTAACTTTTCCAACAGAAAAGGGACACTGGAAGAGAGACTGTCCTAATCCGAAATCCAGAGGGATTGAGGACAGGACGAGGGACCTCCAGTCGGAGCTGCAGGCTGTGGTTTGCCCACATTACTATTAAAAACAGGGAGTGAAACAATGCAGACACACATACACTACATATGGATTAACAAAAATAAAAATGATATAAAAAATTATAGAGCACCATCACCAACATAATTAAAATTACAATCAGGCCAAGTTTTTGGCTAAACATTTTAAAGCTTCACCCCCTCACAAACAATCTTCAAGGACAACTAAGCTCTCCCTGAAGGCAAAATACAGTTCCAGAGCAAGGACATCAACATCAAGAGTCAACAGCAGGTGACCAGACAACAGCATTGTCCTGAACCTTAGAGACCAGCAGCATATACAAACATGGATGGAGACATGCTCTCCCAATCACAAGCTGGCAGGTTCACCTCACCTGCATTATCACTGTGTGTGAATAAGACAAAACTGAAGAAGAACCGCCCACTCGGCCGCTGATAATATATTTGTAACAACCACGAACTGCTGCAGGTTCTGGGAGAGGCAGACAGCAGCAGTGAGAAGGATGGAGAAGATAACAAGAAGGGAGAAGAGAGCATGGAGGAACAATGAAGGTTGTTTTTAGTGTGGGGACCAGTATTGGGCAAGTTACTTACAGTAGTTATAGTTACTGGTTACTTGTTCAAAAAAAGTAACTGAGTTAATAACTGAGTTACAATATTTTAAAATGAACTAATTACTAGGAAAAGTAACTATTGTGTTACTTTTAAAAAAATGTTTAAGAATCTGGGGTCCAGGATATAATGTGGCTTGTATTTGGTTTCTATTTGTTTGTATTGTTTTGTTTTTTGTGAGAAACTATTTTATTTCAGAGATTGCATTTTAAATTGTTTTTGAAACCATTTTACAAAATCAGCATTACCACTCAACCAAAAACTGAATGTAAAAGCTGAATGAATTGACTAAGCTCCTTCCATCCAGCCATCCATTTCTTCCTCTCATCCTGGGCTGGGTCAGAAGCCCAGACATCCCTATCCACCTCCTCTAGTTTGTCTGGGGGAACACCAAGGTGTTCTCAGGCCAGCCGAGAGATATAATCTCTCTAGCACGTCCTGGGTCTGCCCGGTGCCTCCTCCCACTGGAACATCTCCGGAGCGCTTCACCCAGGAAGTCCCGAGGAGGCATCCTTATCAGATGCCCAAACCTCTTCAACTGGCTCCTTTCGATGTGGAGGAGTACAACTCCACAATCCTCGCCCTATGTCTGGGAGAGGCCAGCCCCCCTTTGGAGAAAGCTTGTTTCTGTCTCTTGTATTCATGATCTGGTTTTTTTGGTCACTACCCTGAACTCATGCCCGTAGGGTGAGGGTAGGGACGTAGATCGATCAGTAAAGCAAGAGCGTCACTACGCTCAGCTGTCTTTTCACTGGTACAGCGCTTCACTGCAGCCGCAGCACAAATCTGTCTGTCGACCTCCCGCTCCCCTCACTTGTGAAGAAGACCCCAAGATACTTAAACTCCTCTACTTGGGGCAGCAACTAGTCTCTGACCTGGAGCAGGTACTGCACCCATTGCCCACTGAGGACCATGGCCTCAGACTTGGAGGTGTTGATTCTCAGTCTCACCACTTCACACTCGGCTGCAAACAGTTTCAGTTCAAGTTGGGGTTCTGCACTTTGAAGTTCTTCAATCCTTTTTTTTTTCTTCATGGTGCCAGCAGGAGGTGGCACCGCTGTCTGTAAAAACAAACAAATGAGGAGAAGCCTTCCAATCATTTAATTTTAAAAATGATCATTTTGAATTCAATTTAAAAAGCCAAACAGTTGATAGTATTTTTTTGTTTTTAATGGTTACCATGTGCGAATCACAATTTCCTACAGAGAAATTTAAATTATTTACAGAATTAAGATCTTTCTGGTGTATACAATCGTATTCATAACATTTTTAACTGAGAAAACAATAAAATAAACACATGATCAACAAACCCTTAACCTGATATATTTTACTTCAGTACATTTCTAGAAAGTAATTTGCACAGAATTCCATCCATGACAAAGACTCCACCCTGGCAGCAGAAAATGATGGAACTCTACAAATAAGAAATAATTTAATTTAATGTTTGGAAATATAATTATACAAGCTAAAGGATTACAACACGATCGTTTTAGAACAGATTTACTGTAAAGTGTTTTTCCTTATAATGCCATGACTAACTCCAGTAAACAGTGTTGTTTTGCATTCTGAGTGGGAAACATTTGCATGACAACGTATGGGAATTGGAGTTCATTGTTTAAAAACTTAGAAAAAGAGCATAAGTGATTTTGCTCTGGCAGATCCAGCCTGGATAGACACTGAGGGCTCTCCAGCTCTCCAATATTTTCCACAGAATGACAGCTCTGGCAAAGATCATGCATCTAATTCTGCTCCTGTCAGGTCAGTGTTGCTAACTGTCAAAAAGTTTATCTTTTTTCACTCTTCAGCTGGACATACCTGGACATGCACATTTTAATCTTTAAAATAGTAGAAAGATATCTATAATCACATTCTCTAATTGAGAAATTGTTTTTCAATATATATTTTAATTACTAACATAATGGAAACAGTAATTCATCTTGCCCAGGAATGTGATTGTCAAGCACTTTCAAAGCTCATAATTGTCCTATTTTGTCCTTTTGTTCTATGTTTAAAATATTACTTTGAACCTTATATTTTGTTTTGTAATTAATTAATTATATTTCAGCTGGATTTTTTTTGTTAAATTTCTAATAATTGTTTCAATGACATTAAATTGTTTGTCAAGCAGCCCTGCTGTGTAATTGTTCTGCAAAAATATATAGACATGGTTTTTGTCCTAGATTTCATTTTGACTCGTACAAGTGATGCTAAAATGTTGACAAATCTTATAGTGAACATTTTTAATTACAAGTAAATAATAAAATGTGGACATATCATTATTTGTGATTCTCTAAGATATCTTACAGAAAGCAGTGGCTCTTACAATGCCCCATCAAGTATTTAATTTGTGGGTGATTTTTATTCCACAGGCTTGTCTTTTCAATTTTCACATGGCCTCCAGCCCCAGTTTGCCTTCTTTCAAACACCAAAGACCTGGTCTGAAGCACAGAGCATCTGCAGGGAGCAATGTTTCGACCTGGCCACTATTAGAGACATGAGAGAGATGAAAATTGTCCTTGAAGCTGTCGGAGATAAATATGATGATGCTGTATGGATTGGCCTTTTAAAGGGCACGACCCTCAGGTGGCACTGGTCTCTGGCAGATGATGATTTCTACAAAGAGGGAGAAAGAAATTATTTGTTGTGGAGTTCAATAAATGTAAATTACAACTGCCCATTTTTCAAAGACGGGAAGCTGAATATGGTTTCCTGTGAATACCAACGGTATTCAGTTTGCTTTGATGGTGAGTCATTCTTGTTCATACTGGTATGATACAAACCTATAAACACTCATTAGACACACTGAATGTATGCATGTATTTCGTGGTTCATTCATTCAGAAAGTTGATTCTATTCATCTGGGTGTAGTTTTTAGGGTGGGTGAAACATTTCATCACTCATCCAAGCGACTTCTTTAATCACTTAACTGAGGAGGGGGCCTAAGTCTCATTCTTAAAACATGTATTCGAGTAATGCTCGTGACCATTGATCAGTGATCAGAACAATTTGATCATGAATCTGACCTTGGAGACCATCATTCGTCAATAATGATAGTTTTGATGAGAAACAGGAACATTTGGACCAAATGATTTGACATATTTCTTTATTTTAAGTTAATGGTAAAGGCATAAAAAAGGGCAGGGCATCACAAAAGTGATTCGCAGTTACCTGTTAGAATCTGTCTATGATGGAAAATGGTGAACTGAGAACTGTTTTCTTTAAAGCCACTCTTAAAAGGCTTTAACTTTGGTTTATGTATACATAGTTTATACATGTAGATTTTACAAAGCACAAATGGGCTTTAAATTAAGCGTCTTGATGAAGAAACACTCTGGATGGTACGGAAGCGTAGAGCTGCCACCCAGGCAAAAGGAAATTGAAGTATATCACATTATAACGTGAAAAGTTTAATGTTCTAACAAGATACTTTTCATGTTTGTACAATATACTTTTCACGTTCGAACAACATAATATAT
>NW_024584713.1:11462-13271 GCF_018398535.1 Haplochromis burtoni
ATAATAATAATAATAATAATAATAATAATTATTATTATTATTATTATTATTATTATTATTATATTATTATTATTTATTTATTTATTTTTGTGTTTTATTTGATTTAATTTTCATATTTTTTTCCTGTCCTAATATTAAGCATTTAGGTCAGCACTTACTGTTTTTAAAGCACTTTATCCAATTTCCCATTTTTCAGTTTCATTGTACTATTATAATATGTATGATTGTGCGACGACTATAAAGAGTTATCTTATCTAAAAATAAACTTTGCTTGGCCTATATAGCACTACATAACACCTACAGTCAACTTAAGACATTCATATTATATGATAAAGACCCAACAATAACACAGAGAAAAGACCAACATACAGATGAACCACTATGCAAAAGCATTTGGCAAAAGTTGGAAGGAAAAACTCCCTTTAAACAAGAAGAAACCTCCAGACAACTTTTTTTATTGTCAAAGCGTAATTATCCTTTTTAGTCAGCTCCCTGTAGATAGGCTTAAAATTTAATCTAAAAATAATTATTTTTATCAATATAAGCTGTAGTTCAGTACCTTGCCAGTACATAAAAACTGTCTTGCTTTGATTCTCGGGAATACTACAGGACACACTGCACACTCTCTTGGCTGAAACCTGAGGACCATTGCTACATAGCAAATGTTTTAACTGTTTTGTGGAAATCAAAAGTCAATGAAGCTAATTTTACTTTACTTTGCAGCGAGACAACAAGGTGCAGATCGGTACATCCTTAACACACGACGCATGGTTTGGACTGCTGCCCGTGATTTCTGCAGAGCACACTACACAGACCTGACCAGTCTAAGGAATGATGCTGAGTACCAGATAGTCCAGCAAGTAGCCAATGGCAGTGAAGTGTATGTTGGCCTCTTCAGAGACCCCTGGGAGTGGTCAGACCAGACTGACTCCTCATTTAGATACTGGAACCCAGACGAGCCTGTCTGGACTGATGGCACTCAAACCTGTGTTGCTATGCTGAAGGTGAACTCTGGTAAATGGGGAGACAGGGCATGTACAGAAACACATCCTTTCGTCTGTGATTGCAGTGAGTAAAACTCTTTACTAGAAAATTTATATAACATTTATATTTCAAATAGAAAAAAAAAAATCTATGTCTTTCTCCATGACAGAAATGTGTAAAATGAAGGATCCAGACTAACTCTGTTTACATCTGTTTATATTAGGGAACAAGCTGAGTTTCATTGAACTGAGGATCAGCCCACAGGACTCAATGCTGGATCTAAGTAATCCTTCAGTGCAAGCAGACATCCTGGAGCAAGTAAGTCAAACAGATCTTCCGATCTTTGTTAATGAAGAGCAGTTCATTATTAGTATATCATACATTGCATGATGACCTTCATGGCTTTGCTATAGTAAATGTAAATATGAGTGGGTTTTTTTAATAGATGAGCCAGAAGCTAAAGACTAATAACACGACTGCTGTTTTTCATCTAAACTGGAGAAAAAAATCTGATGGAACCATCTTTACGAAGGAGCCTTGAAGAAGTGGATGAAAAGACAAGAATCAGGGGAATAGATTAATATGCACACAGAAAAATAAAGGTGCCAACTGGAACCAAAAGTGGTTCTTTAGACTGATGCCATAGAAGAACCTTTTTTGGTGCCACAAAGAACCTTTCAAACAATGGTTCTTTGAAGAACCATTTCTTTCAGTGGTTCATTGAAGAACCTTTAAAGGTGCCCCAAAGAACCATCAAGAAATGGTTCTTTGGGGCACCTTTAATGGTTTTTCAAAGAACCTTTTTAAAAATGGTTCTAAATGGTT
>NW_024584714.1:0-837 GCF_018398535.1 Haplochromis burtoni
GCACTCAAAACCGGATCGCAACAAATTGGCGCTTTTGAGAGTACGTTTGCTGTGATTCAGCTAATAACACAAGGATTTCATCATTTGTGAAGCCACACTGAAAATACTGAAAATACAATTTGCACATTCATGACTGGCTGTAAAACTGGTAGCTTAGCTGTAGCATTTGTAGCTGATGGCTTCAGCTTCCGGGTAACAAGGAAATGACGTCATTCATGTAGATCACTGATTGGCAGCGCTAACTTGAAACTTTGAGTTACTTTTCTCAAAACTTCGAGTTATGGATACTTTTTTTGTGACGGAAACGAGCTTCCATACACCTGTGTTAATCACTTTCACCTGCATTCTATGCGTCATCCTCCCATCAGCCCCCTGTGTATTTGTGTGTGTGTATTTAGATGGATAGGTAGACAGATAGTTGGTCCTGGCTTGTCTGTCTGTCTCTTGGACTTAGTTAACCTTTTAACTCCTGCGTTAGCCTCAATAGATTGGCTCGCTTAAGTAAGTCTTCTTCCTGCGCCCTGCATTTGAGCCCTAATCCCTCCACACAGTGTGGCAGTCTGTGTGTATCTAAGCTACACTATATGGACAAAAGCACTGGACCACCTGCACATTACACTTACAGGAGCTGGTCAGCCATTAAACTCCAGAGGCACACTTTTTGTGTTGGCTTTAATCCCACAGGACATTTGATCAGTGCAGTCACTGAGTATGCAAAGGGTTTGCTGCTTTTATGCACCGTGTACCTCCCGGTTTATACATCCATCTCACAAGCAGCAGACTACCGGTTCAGTCCTGAGAGGAGACACAGTTTGGGTTTCATCAGTAAACATCTGC
>NW_024584714.1:2651-13253 GCF_018398535.1 Haplochromis burtoni
AAAAAATGAGATTTTTGCCACAGTGTTGATAAATTGAGAGGTCGGTCTGTGTAACATGTTTCCTCCCATTCCAAGATCTCAGGTCAAAACAACTGCATCTCTTGATTCCCCATGTAAAACCACACAGAGGTGACAAATAGACAAATTGTGTGCATCAACTCACAACCAACTCTCTTAGAAGAGCAATTTATCACATTTATTCACTCCCCATAAAAGCACGTTGCAGCTTCCGTACACAGACTCCCTCTGCCTGAGCGAAGCCGTCAGCCATTTACATTTACTCGTGTTAGTCGAGTGAAGAAAATCCAATATTTCAGCGAAAGAAAAAAAAGGCCGAATGTTGCAGGGTTACAAATTTTATAATAATTACAATAATTTACAAAAATGAAAATATTAACATAACTTAGCTTCCATGATACTATCAGACTAAGGCTGAAACTGGCGGTTATCTTTTTTAATTAGTCACTTTACCTGATTATTAGCCAGTTAATGAAAACTCCAATTGTTGACTAATTGTCGTTGCATCCCTGATCAGTATTCTTCTGTGATATGTGACATTAGCAAGAAGAGGTTAATGACTTAAAGACAGGAAACCAATGCACACATGTGCTCACTGACTCATATGAAGCATTTGAGCTCCAGGTTTTGTAACGCTGCAGATATGATTAATAAAAGGAGATTTTGAAGATCCAACCATCAAGTCGAAGCTTCGAATTTGTCCTTTGTTAAATTGACACTTTCGTCTTTTTTTTCACATCCACGAGCATCACTCGGCAGATGAGTCAAGTTAAAAATAAACCGAGTCTAGACGAGCTTTGTACAGAAGACATTTTCATCCAGGGGTAGCCATTAATTTGTGCAAAGATAAACTTCTGATGCCATTTCATTAATTCTGTTTCTCCTTCTGGAATCAGTGAGTTGGAATAAAAAGAAGACGTGTTTTATAGGGCTGACCACAGTTTATGACTGATTTCCCAGCTGCAGTGGTAAATAGATGTATTTTAAAGATTATATATAAAATGATGCATCTGATAATCCTTCACTGACATAGCTTTTTAGATACCTTTCTGTGAACTGGGACGCTGATTGTGTCCTATTCAGTGTCTGGTTGCTCACTCTGACATTCGTGGGCGGTTCTGGGGGCGAAGGGTCTGCATAGAGACACAGAAAGAAAAACATATAGTTAGGCAATGTTGCAGTTCTTTTTTCTTTCACTTCACTTGACCCCTGACCTCTGCTGAAGTCACTGGGGTCCCAGTGAAGACAAGGCCATCACCCTTCTCCAGTTCTCTCTGTCCTCCACAGCTCTCTGGGACTCTGCCTGTCCACTCTTGGATGTTGTCCTCCCATCTCTTTCTCTGCCTACCTTGTCAGCTCTCTCCTGGTGTGTGTACGAGAGGGTGGGTGAGAGCAGACAATCCAGGGGGAGTTCAGCTGTAGGACCAAACCAGCTGCCTGTGTTTCCATTCATGAGAACGGCGCCTGTGGCCTTATCATCCAGTCGTTTGATGACTCAAACAATGTTAGTGGTCCCCACAGCCAGCTGCAGCAGATGGCCCCGCCCCTCCCTGAGCCTGTCTCTGTCGGAGGTTTCTTCCTGTTAAAAGGGAGTTTTTCCTTCCCACTGTTGCCAAAGTGCTGCTCATAGGGTTTTTTTCTGTAGGGGTTGCTGAAGCCTGCCTGTTCTTCAGCAACAATAGACTGCTATTGACACAACACCTTGGTTAACACTGTCACTGACTTAACATGTTACTATTTAAGTAGAATTACATAAAATAATGTCAGATTACTCAAAGGACCTTTTTTTTTTCTCAACCAAAATCCTTTAGCTCACATTAAAAAGACATTAGTTTATTTAAAGATTCCAATAGGACACCTTAAAAATATTCTATATTTGTTCATGTATTTTTTTTTACAACTATTAATTGCGTAAAAAAATCATAAAATTTAATTTTTTTTCTTCTGATTAAAACCGCAGAATCTATAAATTTGTTTTCATTTTTCTATATTAACTGTTAAAGTTTAACTACTGCACACAATTATCTCTTGCTTCGTTTCACTCACAGCCCTTGAAGTTTTATGTTTCCAGACATCAAATTTGGACAGTGGAACATCCAAAAAGACAAACTGTGATTTTTATTTAACACCAAATTAATGTTAAAAAAGGTAACATTGCACATTGTGTTTTCTCTTTGGCAAAAAAAGGAAAAATAGCACAGTACAAGCTAAAGGCTTAATTTTTGTTGCTGGGTGTTAAAACCTGTTAATTTGTTTGTGTAATTTGTGTCTAAAGTTGACACTTTTGCAATTTAAATTCTGCCAAACTTTTGATATCAACAAAAGGGAAGAGGAGAGGAGTGAGTCCTTTGCAACAAAGGCCTTTTACCAGCTTGACTTTCTTTTTCTCGGGGCTAAAAGCACATTTCCTCTTGGTTTGATTCAAGTCTACAGAGCCAATTAGATTTAAAGCATCAAAGGTGGGTGATACTGGAGAAACCTAACGTCCTTTTCAGTAGCTGCCACAACACAGACCAAAGGCCATCACTGCTGGTAACCGTATGAGTCTTTCAACAGTGACTCTGTATCTCATTAGAGCCCAAAATCCCTGATCCTGTATTTGATTAAAACTACAAAATGCATCTGATTAGAACTACATCCCCCATGGCAGGCCTCCCACAGCCCCAGGCTGTGCTTGGCTGACCTAAATGCAAAGATCAAAGTTGGGGCAAAACACTGGAAACTCCATGACCAGGACTGCTTGTGCGTATGCATACGTGGTGTTTTGTGTTACATCTCAGTGCCAGCAGTAATTGCCAGATGAGAATCAAAACCTGTTCTTCTCTGAGGGCTTTTCCCGTCACTCTCAATGAACTCAATGAATGTTTTATGTCATAAAGTGAAGACACCAAGATTACTTTTCTGATCCAAACATCCCTTCGTGATTACTACTGGCAGGTCCCACGTAACACCAACATTTTAACAAGATGTAAAGCGGTTTCCAAGTTTCACTCTGGTTAGCGTCAGGTCACCGTGCAGAAAGCACAACCCTCTTAACATCTGCCAGCTTCCGGATTTGTGACCCCTGACCTCCAACCTCTGACTAATCAGACTAATGAGGTAGAAACAAGACTCTGGCTGCCATCTGATGGTATTTGAAATGTTCAAGTGTGGCTCTAACCTTTAACCCTGGTTCTCAAAATACACTCACAAACACACACCGTGTCACAGAAGAAGAACTCAACATTTCGACACTGAGCTATTGCCTCTTGCTTGCACAGATATGGATTTTGAAGACTGATCACCCTTATTTAATTACTTTTTCTATAGGAAACAGCCTGTTAGGTTTGCTTTGCATTAATACCATGTCTGTAAACTACACCATGTGATGGTGACTTAGAGGAGTAACTTCTTAAAGCCAGTTAACTTAGCAGAGCATAAATCTAGCTTGAAAAGCTAACCTGGTTCTATCTGATTTACCAAAAAATAAAAAGAATTAGCACCTCTGAAGGTCATTTCATACAAAAGTAAGCCATCTACAGAGAATTCAGGAAGCTACTCTTCCCAGCAAATAGTCCCAAATATAACGCCCTCATAAAACACTAAGCAGTACGCTAAGCCTGTTTAGCTGGCTGCCAGCAGCAGAGTTCAGCCGGTGTTAAGCTTCTGCAACACCTTTGCAAAGAGGGTATTCTGGGTCGCAGAGGGGCCGACCTCACAAATCTCAGCACCAGTCGATCCAATATCCTGTTGGAAAGTTTCCTCTCCTTTTCGGTTTCAGAGCGCGGACAATTTGAGCAGAGTGCAGGAAATAAAATCGTTTTTAATTTAACATTATTGGGCATCTTATTATCGACCCGTCCGCATTTGATGAAATCCAAATTCTCTCGCATTTATTGCACACGCTCAGCGATTTGCTCGTCGTGTCCACAAAGCGATACGTTAACTTGCCTTTTATCACAGTTCTACCTGCAAATATCTTCTGTAAAGCCCAGCTACAACCCCGCTTACAAACCCTGCACTCTGCTTGCCACGGCACAGGTTGAAATGTTTATAAAAATTTCGTCGGAGAGGTGGAAAATGCTATCTCACACTGCTCTTCATAATCTCCCTTAAGTGTTCAACTGATAAAGAACCTTTTTCCACAGCTCCGTCCAACCTGAAGTCATTATTCACATTCAAACATGCTCTAGCCAATCCTGGCAGTGAATTCATATCACTAGCCAATCCTGGCAAAATACCAGTATGACCTAAGTCTGCTAAGCATTACAGCTAATACCTCCTACAGTGTGTGCGTTCGTGTGTGTGTGTGCGCTTGTCTTACTCTCACTTTCACCCAGTCTCTCAGACCTACATCAGGGACTTCACTCTGGCATCAAACCAACGGAGCGAGTCCTTACGCTTTGTGTAAATGCGTGCATGTGTGCACACTTGTGTACATTTCGGTTTCCTGCTTGTGTTTTATAGACTGCCTGACAGTTTTTTACCTTATCCATCAACTCTGCGTGAACGACAGAAAGAGCACAGAAAGGGAGAGGAAGGGAAAACATCCTGACTTTCTGACTCCTCCTGCGGGATGTGTAATATCTCTCATAAAATGACAAAAAATGAGTGCAAGGATCTGTGTTTTGCTCAGTGTCTCATGACAGAATATCAAAATTCACCGCTAGCTTATGGCAACATGCAGAGGCATCATCACTCACTTTGAGACGCTCATAAAAAACGAAGTATGTGTGCTTACCTTTACTGGAGATGTAGTGTTTGCTGGGTGTGGTGAAACCTCTGCTGCCGTGGCTGTTGATGGCTGCCACTCTAAACTGGTACCAACGCTGAGGTCTCAGATCTGACAGAATCGCATCTTCAGAGAGTGTCTAAACACACAAACGCATGGCACAATACGCAGGCTAGGTTTTTATATTTTAAGACATACAGGGCAGTGCTTACATCTCACCAGGAAGATATCAGATTGGCTCCAAAATCATTCTGCAGCATAACAACAGACCAAGAAATACATCAAGAGGCATGAGGACTATATGAGTTCTGCAGGAGACGATATGATCCCCACAGAGCTCTGATCCCCAACATCATGGAGTCAGACAGGCAAACATACAGAGGGGATCATTTTCAGAGGAAAAACAGTCAAGGCTAATATTGATTGATCTTTTTCTTTACTCCTAGTGTCTGTGCGAGTTAGAGGAATCATTTAAAACTATTTTTTTAAACACTCACTATTACAGACCTTTAAATCTTGAAAAATAGGCTTTTGTTTAAAAAAGAGAATATTCACTGAACTAGTTTAACACTCATAAGTTTTAAAAAGAGTGATGGGTCTCTTGCAACTGCATGCATGGGCAGCTGGGCCCTGTAATATGAATTCAGCATACCCCGGGTATCCTCCTGTTATCTGGGTTCTCGCACTCTAACACTGGCGATCAGGATAATCAGCTGCTTTGTCTGCAGCTGTGTGAGGTATCTTTGACCCCAGCGATAACGCCGATGTTACCTGGATAAGATAAATTCCCGTGTTGGCCTTTGGTTAGCTTTGGTTAACCCCTGACAGACTGATGTTGTTCTTCTCATTTATATGAATTAAGGTGGGCTAATTAAATGACACGACACAAACTGCATCCTCCTAAACACCTCTCTAATACGATTCTAATCAAAAGCAGAAAATGACTTCTTTCAGGAAGGATTTTTGAGTGTTCAGCTGCAAAAACAAAGTTGTACATCCTGTCAGATGATGTCAGATAAACACTGTCAGGCTGGAATTCCTCTGATAGTGTTGAAATGAAACGGTTTATCCAAACTATGGTTAAAATCTTTAAAGATTAATTTGTTTTGTCTCCTTGACAGTGCAAATGTGACTGCTGCGGCTCAAATCTACTCATCCACAGTCGCACACACACACTCACAAAGACACGAGCTGCCATCTATTTAAGTCCATAATGAGCATTCAGTCATTCAGAGTCAGCCGGAGGAATGACTGTGGCTGCCTGTGGTTCCTTTTTAAGCTCTGCTTATTTACCTAACCTCACACAGACATACATGCACACACACACATGCACACACAGACAGACATCACACACACACACACACACACACTCACACACACACACACACACACACACACACACACACCCTCACACACACACACAGAGCGTTTACCCTGGCAGAATGGGAGAATGACTGGGGTGGAGAGGTTTAGACAGCAAGGCAGCAGACTGATGAGGTGGAAACTAAGTCTAACATCCATCTCCATAGCTGAGAAGTTTCATCATTCAAGGCAAATTGAGAGTTATGAGGTAAAGATATGTTACAAACTTTGTGGGGCGGCTCCACTTTTAAAGGCACAGGGAGCCAGTTTTACAGCCCGAATGACTCTACAACTGTCCCAAATAATCATCAATAATCATCACATCATGTAACAACCCCCAATAACAGACACAAACATAAGGCTATTATTAGGACAAGTCCCCTCCTTAGTCTATGATAAGTTTACTTCTTAATTGTTATGTAAATATCAGTTTTTCTCACTACTTAATTAGCACATGGAAAGTGACTATTAACCATTTACCATGGCTACAGTAGCCCATGGAGAGGCGTGGTCTTCACTGGGGTGAATGCCGATGTTCCAGCGGGACTGGAGTATGTAAACGACGGGCTCCACGCTGACATTGAACTTCGACACCCACATCACCTTCACACGACCCTCCGAGTCCTCCAAAAAGCTAATGTCTCTTCGAGGCTTCAGAGGGACACCTGCGAGGACAGACCAGGTTACAAGCTTGTTGTTACATATCAGTATAACTCACTTGACTAGTAACATACTGACATTACAATTAGATGACACAGAAACATTTGGACAGTTATGGGAGTTCCCGGGACGACTTAGACACACACTGTGATGCATTTTGCCTTATTAAGTCTAATAACTGGGGTCTAATTACTCATTTACAGTCTATCTATCAAAACCACTTGATAGGACGATCAGTAACAGCTACCACATTATGCTTCACACAAACTCCAAAAGTTGCCTTTACCTTTGTACAGATTGGCTGGGGCTTGGCAAGTATGTCCACAGCTATTGGAGCAGCACTTCCTGGGGGAGGGGCAGTGCTGGTCTGACGAGCAGCTCTCCACGCAGGCCGCGGCAAATCCTGTGGCTCGCTGAGGCGGAGGGCAGTCTCCCTGACGAGACGACCTTAACGAGGCCAGAAACTCCCTGCTTGTCACACACTCTGTCTGCTTCTGAGAGTAAAGCACGGTGGGTGTAATTATTATTACAGTTGACACATCACAGAAATAACACACAGTGTATAGGAACACACACGAGGCCACAAAAACACACAGTAAGGGTGAAAGCGCTTCCTGTGGTATACTCCTACTGTCTGTTTAAAGGCTGGTCCAAAAAGCTACATGTGTGTGCTTGTGCATGCGTGTGCATGCGTGTGCATGCGTGTGCGTGCATGTGCGCATTTCTCTGTTTGTGCAGACAGCTGTAGATCAGGAAAATGTAAACACAAGCTTTCACTAATAGCTCTGAATTACCCTGTGTTCATAACCAGCGAGCCAATCAGCCATCCAGCGAGTAACACGCTTCAGCTATTGTGATGAAAAACTAATCTCTCAGAAAGCCACAGAAACCGGCTTTACAAATAAACAGGCCACACACACTCACACAAAATGCACATAAAACTGTTGCACAGTGTCCCATGTATACTAGAAGTGCACAAAGCTTTATAAAAACACACACAAACGCTCATTTATTGCACAAGGTCAAAACAGCTTTGTGGTGCCAACAAAAGCGTGCGTCTGCAAAGAACGACAATGCCACCGAGGCTGCCGAGACTTGCACAAGAGCACAAAAATGCCACGCGCTGTTTCCGTCTTACCTCGCAAGACTTTGGAGATGCCACCTTCCTGGTTTCCCACAGTTCTTTGCATGGCTGAAGGCACTACACATAACCCAACACAATGGAAGAAAACAGAAAAAAACAAAAAATTAATAAAATAAGAAAATATGCACGAGGCACATTTCAGCATTTTAGCACATTCATGTAGATTCCTGCTCAGCACAAAAGCTGGAGGCTCCATCCAAATCGAACCTGCTAACACCTGTAAAGATTCAAATTAAACATCTGTAATGTTTCCGTGATGCAGGGTTTATGTATTTGGACCATTTGATTCTGGTTTATTTAATATTCTAAAGTTCATCTGACGTTCCTGGTTTTGGTTCTTATTGTTGTGTCTCTGCATTGTGTAGTATTTGTATATTCTGATCTTGGTTTTGTCATCTAGCCTTTATGGTTCTTTTTCCGCCTCCCCCGTGTTCCACGTTTCATGTTTAGTCACTCTTGTCTTCGTATCTGTTTATCTCTTATCTCCTCGTGTTTTGTGTCCCCTTGTCGGGTTACTCCCTTGACTCGTGTCAAGTTTGCATGTCTCCATCTTGTTGTTAGTTTCAAAGTCTCTGTCTCGTGTGTCAATCGGATTAGTGTCAGCTGTGTTCCCACCTGTGACCCGTTCCCGTTCGTTATCCTTTGTGTGTATATGTAGTCTCAATCAAAAGTTTAAAATGGCAAAAAATGCATCGTTTTGCATGGTTGGATCTTAACAAGGTTCCAAGTAGAGCTTCAATATGCAACAAGAAGAAAGGGGAAGGGCGTCTACTGTCTGGAACTGTTGTCCATTTCTGTAAACTTCCCTTGTCATCCATCCCCAAAGGTTCTCAATTGGATTTATATCAGGGGAACATGCAGGATGGTCCAAAAGAGTGATGGTACTCTCGTGGAAGAAGTGCCTTGTCCTTTATGGCGATATTTACTGTAGTGTTGTCCTGTTGAATAACCCAGTCGTTACCACAAAGACGAGGGCCCTCAGTCATGAGGGATGCTCTTTGCAACATCTGGACACAGCCAGCTGTTTGAAGCCCCTGCACCTCCTGAAGCTCTGTTGTTCCACTGAAGGAAAAAGCACCTCAGATCATTATGGCGCCCCCTCCACTGTGGAGCGTAGAAAACATCTCAGGTGGGATCTGCTTGTCATGCTGGTAACGTTGGAAACCATCAGGACCATCGAGGTTACATTTGTTCTCGTTAGAGAATAAAACTTTCTTCCACCTTTCAGTGTCCCATGCTTGGTGCTCGCTTGCAAAGTCCAAATGATCAGTTCTGTGGCGTTCAAGGAGACGAGGCCTTTGAAGACATTTTTGTGTTTTTGAAGCCCTTCAGTCTCAGATGCCGTCTGATGGTTACGGGGTTGCAGTCGGCACCAGAAACGGCCTTAATTTGGATCGAGGATCATCCAGTGTCTTGACGGACAGCCAGTTGGATCCTCCGGCTCAGTGCTGGGGACATTTTTTGGATCTTCCACTTGAGTTTTTGTTCCATAACCCTCAGGATCATTTAAGAAATTCCAAATGACCGTCTTACGGCATCCCATCTCAGCAGCGATGGCGTGCTGTGAGAGATCCTGCTCATGCAGTTCAACAACCCGACCACATTTAAAAAGGGAACGTTTTTGCCTTTGCCATCATGAAAGTGTGACTACTTGACAGAAAAGGACAATGAATCCACAGATTCACCTTTTAAAGGCAAGTGGTCCTAAACTGTTGATCAGCTGTAGATCAGCCTGTTTCAGTTTAACAGTTGTTTTTAATAAATTGCTCAAAAACATGTTTTGTCTCACTCCCCTTTCTTCTTGCTGCATTTTGAAGCTCGACTTGGAACCCTGTTAAGATCCAACCATGCAAAATAGGATTTTCTGACATTTTTCAATTGTTCTTAAACAGATCGGGACTGTATTGTCACTCCCTTATTGTAAGTAGTGGTTCCGACTGTTTGGTTTCCCTCTCTGTCAGTGACTCAGTTTATTTTGTTTTGTGACGTTATGTTGTTGTTTTTGTTGCCTGTTTTTTCAGCATTGACACTGTGATTTTTAGTTCAGTTCTGCGTTGCTGAGTCCTGCGTTTTGGGTCCATAACACTGCCTGCCACACACCTACACCTGCAGATATGACAACATCTGCTGTAATTCATGCGCAATCCATTACCCACTCTTTCTGGCACAGAGGAGTGTCTTTTTCGTTCCTGAGCTCCAGAACGACTCACAGAGCAGCAAATTGTTGCTCAAACTCACTGAGAGATGGTTAATGAGCATTAGACGTGTTGGCAATCTCACTTCATTACCTACACCATGCTAGCTGTTTCCAGCCTCCCTGCACATCCAGCCTGACCTGCTAGAGTGTAACCTCTCCTCTACGCCAGAGGGGAATGAGCACATTTCCCAAGCTATTCCTTGAAAATGGCTGAGGACTAAAGAAATATTAGCAAGACAAATAATAAATAACAAAGTGTCAGATGGTTTTAAGATTTGTAGAAGCAGATCTCAGTGTCCATGACTGTAAAGAAACACACGCTCCAGAAGCACGCACTCATCTGGTTTGCCACCTCAGTGAACTGGTGAATGATGGCTCTTACCAAATTAAAACCAGACAACGTATAAAAACTGCGGTTTCACCCTCACCCCCCCTCAGTCTCTCTTTTCTCTCTGTCTGTCTGTCTCCTTCAACTCCCCGGCGTGCCTGGCTTCAATCACTCCTCCGGTT
>NW_024584715.1:0-13246 GCF_018398535.1 Haplochromis burtoni
AGCTTACCTGTATTATAGTGCTTAGGCTGATTGCAAAGTGAACTAATTATCTAAAAAATGTTTTCACATGTGACAGTGTGCCAGACAGTTGGCAAAATACAGTAGTCTAAATAATGTCTAAATAATGTCTTTGCAAGCTCCTTTGAGTCTAAATAATGGCCATAAATGTGTATAGTTTTGCTAGGAGTGCATTGATCATTTGGAAATTGAGTGTAAAGCAGTGAGTTGTGTTTACAGTTCTGCAAAAAGAGTGCTGTGCAGTGGATTGTAGCTACAGGTTTGCAAAGTGTGTGTTACAAAATGGCAAACTGAGTGCAAAGCAGTGTTTGTGCTTTTAGTTTTGCAAACTCAGTGAGTGGTTTTGCTATAGGTATCAATAGTTTTAGAAATTGTGCTGTAAGAATCACAGTTAGGGTTTAAGCATTCAGAAAAAAATTGTAAATACACTAAGAGATCTCAATAATACTCACCACAGTGCAGCATCTAAACCACAGACACTCTGCAGGAACATGATGAGATGGGTCCAAAAACAGATAGCATACAAAATGAATTGTTACATCTTTTTGTTAACAAAGTGAGAAAAGACAAAGGAGAAGTCACACTGAACAAACTACATTAAAACTGAATATAAGTACATTCAGGGTTTGTATTTCTAATAGATTCATTTTTGTGTTAAAATGCTTTTACTGATCAGTGTCTCCTTTTGTAACCTGTGGAAGATGGAGGTCCAGGAAGAAGTGAGCAGCTTACTATTGTGAATGTGAGAGACATTTCCTGACATATTTAACTTTGGTACAGATAAAGTCACAGTTCATGTATTTTCAAGAATCTTTTGTTCTGAGAACATAATGGCTATAACATATTGATTTAAATGTGGTGCATTTGCAGTTAGAAGTCATGCAGTGTCAAATTTAGTTCTCTATTGAAAAGCTATACACAGTGTACAGAAAGAGCTGCTCTGCTCCTGGTGACTGTTTTCCACAGAAAGAGGTGGGTGTAGTGCCCATTCCAGTTTGAATCCACAGATACTGAAAGGAGTTTCTAACTAGAGGCATGCAGACATGGTTACAAAAAAAACCAAAACAAAGATCTGTGTTGTTTTAAACAGAAGCCCGAAACGTAAATACTGGGGACATGTGAAACTAAGAATTTATAAAGTATAAAAACACAAGACCTTTAAATGTGCAGTTCAATGTTACCATATGAACCGCATATTTAAAGATTTTCTCTAAAATGAGGAGTAACTTTGTTGTTTTGTTTCTGTGGATCATCACAAAGTCAGCCTTCTACACACATCCTTATTCTCTTTGTATGTGTGATTGTTTGTTCTGCAGACACACCAATAAATAGAAACCAAAGAAATATTTTTCCTTTATAATCTAAGTCAAGTGAACTGACCTTTTAAACTGTAGTTTGCAGTGTGGACTCTCCAGGTAATCATACAGCTGTTTCATTCCTGAACCCTCCAGGTTGCATCCTATTAGATCCAGACGTTTCAGATAGGGGGGGTTGGACTTCAGAGCACTGAGCAGAGCAGCACAGTTGTTCTCTGACAAAGTGCTGTCCTCAAATCTGTAATTCACATGATTGTTATTCAAAGTGGGTTTTTTGTTTTTTTTAATTACATCACCTTTTTCCTATAAGAAACCAAGTGAATGTCTAATGGAGCTACACACTATTGCAAACTCTAAAGATTATTTTCACGTGCAAACATGCAGAAAACACACACATACAGCAACAGAACACTTCTCTGATTAAAAATCTTAAATTGTCTACATGTACTTGCACCATTTTTGATGATGGTGCAAGTACAGTCAAGTGGAGCATGCGTCTGTCCTCTCAGTAAGTGAGTGAGACAGTAGACAGCGGTGAGGAGGGCTGTTCGAGTGCACCGCAAAAACACATAAATATGCCTGACACCTTTAAACGAAGCAGCATCTGGCTGCAGTTTAAAGACTTTTTTGTCTCGGTCTCATCTTGACTTTGTCTTGGTCTTGACTTGGTCTGTCTTGGCCTTGGTCTTGTCTTGGTCTCGATACCCTCTGGTCTTGGTATTGTCTTGGTTTAGGCAGTCTTGACTACAAGTCTAGCTTTTAGTATCTCTTTAGTCCAAATTTTTATTCTTTGTGTGAAAACTCATCCTACAAATGTCAGCATCTAAAAACCTGCAGGTTATTAGTCAGCTGCTCTAACCTCTGGTCACTGTCTCATCCACATTGTCCACCTAATGTTTCCAGATGTCCAATGTAAGATAGCAGGCTACATCTGACTCTGGTTACTTTGTTGTGCAATGTGGGGGTGAAGATTACTACAATCCTGTAATTGGATGCAAGATTTTCCAAAACTGTAAGTGGTGGATTTGTGGGAATCAATGAAATTATGATAAAATCCAAGTCCTCATTGCCTGACGCTAAGGCAATGAGAAAAAAAATGGACTGGTGCATCCCAGTCCTCCATCTCACAGTACTGGAGTTGGGCTATAGGGGGATAAATTCATAGTTCAATATATTGAAATACCTTTATAAATAACAACAGATTCAGTTTCAGTTAACTGACCTGAGTGTCTCCAGTCTACAGTTTGGATCCCCCAGATTAGCAAAAGTTTCATCTGCTGGAATCTCCAGGTTGATTGAACTCAGGCACAGCTCTTTCAGATGGGAGGGACTGGACTTCAGAGCTGAGGCCACAGGGCCACATTTACCCACATAGACAAAAATCTTATGAAGTCTGTGTTGACACATATTAAAAAAATAACATGTTATTATGAAGAAGACACATTATATTTAGTTTGTGCACTCGCTGGAAAACAATTGGACACTGTCTCTTCACATCAATTGTTCAGCTGATCTGATCTGACTGACATGAAACATTCTTATGACTTCTCAGACCCACACATTTTCAGTCTTTGTTCTGATTTAATGTGGAGATGAAGGAGAAAACACTGAATTCCATTATATATGAGAGACTTTTTCCCCTCCATTTTGACAAACTTTGACAAATATAAAATCCAAGAAGGAAAAAACTAAAGTTATTTACTGTGAAAACCAAAAACATGATTAATGAACCATTTTTAGATTTTGGAAATACAAATACCATGTATTTCTTTGAAAAATGGTATATAAACATCACATTTTTGAAGGTTGATGTGATGCTGTGATCATATGATATCATTATGTTAATCATGCTTTTCTTTTTTCAATAGCTGCTTGGCCCCGAAAAAGGAATGAAAGTTGGACAACAGGACAGAGCTGAACTGCTGTGGAAAACTGCTAAGAGCAAACTTCACAAAAAAAATAAAAAAATAAAAAATTGGAAATAAACAAGCACTCATCTTCAAATGCTGTATGCTTTGGGTCCTTCCTATCAAAGTCTTATGTTTAATTTACAGCTGCTCACTGTGATGTTATCAAGCTTTAAATAGATAGTATTATCACTGACTGTATTGAATCACTTTTTTGATTTCATTTCTATTCCTGGAAGTAAATAACTGTGACACCATTCAGTTTTATCCCATTGCTTTCACACTTGGCCATTGTGGCTGCTTCAGCTGAACATTTACAGTGGCTTGCAAAAGTATTCAGGCCCCTTGAACTTTCCCACATTTTGTCACATTACAGCCACAAACATGAATCAATGTTATTGGAATTCCACGTGAAAGCCCAACACAAAGTGGTGTACACGTGAGAAGTGGAACGAAAATCATACATGATTCCAAACATTTTTTTACAAATAAATAACTGAAAAGTGGGGTGTACATAATTATTCAGCCCCCTGAGTCAATACTTTGTAGAACCACCTTTTGCTGCAATTACAGCTGCCAGCCTTTTAGGGTCTGTCTCTACCAGCTTTGCACATCTAGAGACTGAAATCTTTGCCCATTCTTCTTTGCAAAACAGCTCAGTCAGATTAGATGGACAGTATTTGTGTACAGCAGTTTTCAGATCTTGCCACAGATTCTCGATTGGATTTAGATCTGGACTTTGACTGGGCCATTCTAACACATGGATATGTTTTGTTTTAAACCATTCCATTGTTGCCCTGGCTTTATGTTTAGGGTCGTTGTCCTGCTGGAAGGTGAACCCCCGCCCCAGTCTCAAGTCTTTTGCAGACTCCTATTAGTCGTGCAATGCACAAAGTTGGCCTTTATGGAAGAGTGGCGAGAAGAAAGCCATTGTTAACAGAAAACCAGAAGAAGTCCCGTTTGCAGTTTGCCACAAGCCATGTGGGGGACACAGCAAACATGTGGAAGAAAGTGCTCTGGTTAGATGAGACCAAAATGGAACTTTTTGGCCAAAATGCAAAACGCTATGTGTGGTGGAAAACTAACACTGCACATCACTCTGAACACACCATGCCCACTGTCAAATATGGTGGTGGCAGCATCATGCTCTGGGGGTGCTTCTCTTCAGCAGGGACAGGGAAGCTGGTCAGAGTTGTTGGGAAGATGGATGGAGCCAAATACAGGGCAATCTTGGAAGAAAACCTCTTGGTGTCCTATGGACAGATTCCCCCACCTGAGCTGTAGATCTCTGCAGCTCGTTCAGACTCACCATGGGCCTCTAGGCTGCATTTCTGATCAGCGCTCTCCTTGTTCAGCCTGTGAGTTCGGCCTTGTCTTGGTAGGGTTACAGTTGTGCCATACTCCTTCCATTTCTGAATGATCGCTTGAACAGTGCTCCGTGGGATGTTCAAGGCTTGGGAAATCTTTTTGTAGCCTAAGCCTGCTTTAAATTTCTCAATAATTTTATCCCTGAACTGTCTGGTGTGTTCTTTGGACTTCATGGTGTTGTTGCTCCCAATATTCTCTTAGACAACCTCTGAGGCCGTCACAGAGCAGCTGTATTTGTACTGACATTAGATTACACACAGGTGCACTCTATTTAGTCATTAGCACTCATCAGGCAATGTCTATGTTCAACTGACTGCACTCAGACCAAAGGGGGCAGAATAATTACGCACACTCCACTTTTCAGTTATTTATTTGTAAAAAATGTTTGGAATCATGTATGATTTTTGTTCCACTTCTCACGTGTACACCACTTTGTGTTGGTCTTTCACGTGGAATTCCAATGAAATTGATTCATGTTTGTGGCTGTAATGTGACAAAATGTGGGAAAGTTCAAGGGGGCTGAATACTTTTACAAGCCACTGTAGATGTATAAAAATGAAATCATCCAAATAATTTTCTGTAAAAAAACAAAAAACAAAACAAATAAAAACCATTTTCACAGTGTTTGAAACATCTCAACAAGATTTGTGACAAAATTAAATTGATGTGTCATTTTTCCAATAAATAACTGGAACTCTGCAATAAGAAAAATGATTTTGTTTTAGTAAGAATAACTTTAAGAACTAAACTATTGATCTACACTGATTTATAATCTTAATCACATCTGGACTCACCGAGCCTTTCTGCAGTTCTTAACAGCTGGAACCAGTCTCTCTCTACCCTCCTTTGTTGTGTTGTACTTTTCCAGATCCAACTCATCCAAAACCTCCTCTGACATCAGCAGCATATATGCCAGAGCTGTGCACTGAATTCCAGAGAGTTTCTTCTCTGATTTTTTCTGTGACTTTAGGAACTCTTGGATCTCCAGATGTACAGAGAGGTCCTTCATCTCCATGAGACAGTGGAAAATGTTTAGACATCTGTCAGGACACTTGCCATCACTGCTAATCTCCTTTAGGTTGTTGATAACTCTCTGGATGCTTTCAGGATTGTACTCTGCCTGACCCAGCAGACCTCCCAAGAGTCTCTGGTTGGACTTTAGACAGAGGCCATGAAGGAAGCGAACGAACAGTTCCAGTTGGCCGAACATACAGTGGAACGATTTCTCCATGGCTCTGCTCAGAAAACCTTCCAGAGATGAGATATCTTCCAGAGATATCTTATTTCCTTTATCGTCCTCAGTAAGGAAGTTCTGCAGCACCTCTGTCTTCCTGTTGGTGTAACAGTGGAACATGTAGACTGCAGCCAGAAACTCCTGAATGCTCAGATGAACAAAGCAGTAAACTGGTTTCTGGAAGATCACAGACTCTCTTTTGAAGATCTCTGTACAAACTCCTGAGTACACCGAGGCCTCTGTGACATCCAGACCACACTGCTCCAAGTCTTCTTGGTAGAACAGGATGTTTCCTTTCTGCAGATGTTCAAATGCTAGCCTGCCCAGCTTCAAAATAACTTCCCTGTCAGTTCTGGCGAGCTCCTGCTGCTTTATCGCTTGTCCTCCGTGGTACTTGTGCTTTTTCTTTGTCTGAACCAGCAGGAAGTGTGAGTACATGTCAGTCAGGGTCTTGGGCAGCTCTGCTCTCTGCTCTGTAGTCAACATGTGCTCCAGAACTGTAGCAGTGATCCAGCAGAAGACTGGGATTCCACACATAATGTAAAGGCTCCTGGATGTTTTCAAGTGGGAGATGATTCTGCTTGACAGCTCATTCTTTTTGAATCTCCTCCTGAAGTACTCCTCCTTCTGAGCTTCAGTGAAGCCTCGAACTTCTGTCACCCTGTCAACATATGTTGGACGGATTTGACTTGTTGCTGCAGGTCGGGAAGTTATCCAGATGAGAGCAGAGGGAAGCAGATTCCCCTCGATGAGATTTGTCAGCAGCTCACTAATGGTGGACTTCTGTGTGACATCAGACACAAGCTTCCTGTTTGCAAAATCCAACAAAAGTCTGCTTTCATCCAGGCCATCAAAAATGAACAAAAGATGACACATAGTGAGCTTCTCTGCTGTGATGCTCTGTAATGTTGGATAGAAAACATGGATCAGCTCCAGAAGACTGTACTGCTCATCACTGACCAAATTCAGCTCCCTGAAAGAAAGCAGAACCACCAAACTAATGTCTTGGTTTTCTAAGCCATCTGCCCAGTCCAGAGTGAACTTCTGCACCAAGAAGGATTTTCCAATGCCAGCAACGCCATATGTCAGAACCACTCTGATGGGTGTCTTTTGATCAGGCAAGGTTTTTAAGATGTCCTGACATCTGATTGATGTTTCATGGAGGATCTTCTTCTTGGAAGTTCTCTCCACCTGCCTGACCTCATGTTGGATTTGAAACTCTTCATTCTGCACATCTGTGATGTAGAGCTCAGTGTAGATCACTCTGAGGGGGGCTTCACTTCCTGTTTTATCAGTTCCTTCATACACATGTTCACATCTGTTAATCAGAGTGAGCTTTAATGCATCTAAAGCTTTTTGCAGACCAGTATCTGTTGAAAGAATGGAAAACAATGAATCTGGAGAGCCCAAAATGCCTGAATAACAGAATAATTAAAAAAACAATATCAACAGAAAGATATTAGATTTTTCTTTGTGCACAGCTGCTCTTACTGGCTGCATGCTGATTATCTCTGGTTCTGGAATTTTCTCTACACTGTAGACAGAAGTCTGATGAATCCTTCAGGGCACCATGACACGACACACAACAGGATGTTGGCTTCCCCACGAAAAAATTATTACGCTTTGTTTCTCTGTGGGGACCAAAAAAAAATTATTCTCACCAAAGAAAAACGGTAAAATCAGACAAACCAAAGTTTAATAGTAGCCCGGGCATCCAAAAAAAAACATGGTTTATGTTTCTAGGCACCCAGTAGTCAATTCTTGACTACAAATTTTGCTTTGGTGCTTAGATTTTATTATGAGATGGATCGCTGATAACTTTCTTCAACAAAGTGAGAAGAAAACTGAAGTCCTTGTTTGTGCTCCTAAAAAATTGGTACCTATGGTTACAGAAACCTTAGGCCCTCTCGCTACATTTGCCAAACCTTCAATCTGTTTTTATTATTAAAAAAAACATTGCTAAGCTGAGTCCCATTGTCTCACGCTCAGAATTAGAAATGGTCATCCATGCATTTGTCTCATCTCGTTTGGATTATTGTAATTCTTTGTTCACTTGTTTATGTAAAGCCTCTGTGGATCATCTGCAAGTTGTTCAGAATGCTGCCGCAAAGCTTCTGACCAAGTCTTCTAAATACTCTCACATTACACCTCTACTGATCAAGTGGCACTGGCTCCCCATAAAATTCAGAATCCACTTTAAGATTTTGACTTTGACATTCAGGGCTCTGCATGGACAAGGACCAAACTAATATCAGAGATCTTACATCCCCAGCAGCTCCTTGAGGTCATGTGATCAGGGCTTACTGGTCGTCCGTCATACATACGAGGTTGAAAACGAAAGGCGAACAAGCATTTGTAACTGTAGCCCCCAGACTTTGGAGCTCCCTGCCTTTGAGCCTGAGACCTGTGGACTCAGTGGTTTCATTTAAAAAACAGCTAAAAACTAATATTTTTAAAATTGCTTTTGGTTGATTTCTGTTTTATGTTTTAGCTTTGCTTTGAAGCACATTATGATTGTTATCTTGAGAGGTGCTATACAAATAAAATTTTACTCTACTTACTTTACTTCTTTTCAGTATCTTTAATTTATTTTGTGTTTTGTTGCATTTTACTTTCTGCAAATCACTTTTGTGCCAAAGAAGATAAATCACAGAATCTGAAAGGCAAATTAGACATTATTCTGTAAAATAGATAAAAAACTACTCATGTCACGAGCTGCACATTAACTTTTGAAGTTTGTTAATCAGTCACAAATGTCTGTGCATGAATTGATACGCTTCATAATGTAGCCAAGGTCGGTATCATGGGACATGCCACTGGATGGCACTGTTTCTTTTGGGGTACCTCTTGATGGGGATCTACAGAAACATTCACGGAAGTGCTAGCTTGCATTGGTGTTATGTGGGTGTGCAATGACATTTTTCGCTGCCTGGTCTGTTTTAAATGCAAAGAGTGGAACAGTTAAGGCACTGGGAGTTGCTGCAACCGACTTCACTGTTCATGTCAGAGGGATCTCTATGCCGTTTTTCTGCTGGATTAATGCATTGTATTTGTTTGAGTTCACACTTGTATTATAATATATCCATGGATAAGAGGGAAAATGTACCTTTGTTAACTGTTTAATGTGTCTCTGTTTAATTTTAGCACGAGAATCCACTACAGTTATTTCTGCACTGCTAAGTTTGTTTTGTTTCTGGATGGCTTTATATCAGTCACAAATTGACACTAGACATCTTTGAGTTCCAGATGCTGATGAAGTTGGGAAAATAACCTGCAGTAGCAGTGGGTTACCAGCAGAGATGGGCAGTAACGCATAATCCAATTACTTTTTTCAAGTAACGAGTAAAGTAAGGGATTACTATTGCACTTAAAAAAAGCGCAAAGTGATAAAGATGAAATTGTATCTGTTAAGCCTTTTGCTCTCTAAGCTCACTCGCTGCGTTAACTTTAGCTCATCAACAGCAATATACCACTATCCTTTTCTTCTCTCCTGATCACAATACTAAAGAAGTATGTCCAGGAGTTCCACACAGCCTCTACAAATGCGCGTAAATTCTTAATGCAATACCCTTTCCTACAGATTTGTGCAACTCCCTATTTTTCTTGTATGTATGTCTTTCCCTGTCGAGCTATTTTTTGCTTCCACCATATCTGTTTGAAGTAAGGCCTGTCAAATTGGCGTGACCTGACTCATATAAGCCCCAGTGTCACCACAACGTCATAGCTCGCACGAGCTTGCACTCAGAGAGGAACTCTCAATCTAAGGGTTTCAAAAAGCAGTGTATTCTCTACTTCCTCCCCTCCCTCTCTCAGCGGACAACTTTACGAGCGCCACCCCACGCTCTCTAAAAAAAAAGACACCACTTTGCATTAGTGCTGACGCTGATTCCAGCACCACACGCACTCACATAGCTCCACCAAAGCTTTTCGTTCTAACAGCTGCTTTGCACTCTGCAAAAATAAATCACATGGCCTCGGGAGATGATGAGTGATGGCACTGAGCTTAGGAAGTCTGTCCAGTCGCCCGCGTGAAAATCCAGCAAGCTGCTGCCGTCGGGGAGGAGACTGCGGAGTCTCCAGGCCAGGACCAGCAGGCTGAAGGACAGCTTCATCCATCAGGCTGTCAGGAAGCTTAACTCCCTCCCGATTCTGCCCCCTCTCCCCTCTCTCCTCCACGGTCTCACTGAACTCTGTCACACACACTCACACACACACACTCTCTGACTCACTCACTGGCCTGCACCAGTTACCAGTCACTTTGTGGAGCATTGGACTGCCATTACCTCATAAGACTTTGTGTTACACTATCTCATACCGTACATTACCAAATCTCCATTTGCACTATTTGCTTATTTGCACTACTCTGCCTGGTTTGCACTCAATGTCATTTACCCTTATATTGTATATTGTATAGCTTTCTTGTTATATGTAAAATTGTATTATATTATTTAATTTTTACTTTAAAATATTTTACTTGCATTTTTAATCACTCTTATATTTAAATGTTCATTTTCTATTTTATCTAGGGATTGAGAGTAACGAAGTTTCTATTCTCTGTATGTCCTGTACATGTGGCAGAATTGACAATAAAGTTGACTTTGACTTTGACTAATAAAACGTGATTTTTTTTTGTGAGAGTGTCTCATGACAGTGACGTAAGCGAGTGCGACATTCGTGTCAACAGCTGTGTGCAGGTCAACAATGGATAATATATCGAGTGTGGGAGAGAGTATGAGCATGCAGCGTTTAAAGCGTGGAAGTACTGACCTTACTTTGAGTTTGATTCCGTAAAAAGCGTTCGACACACACACACGGATATATACAGCTACACATGCATACACAAGCTGTGTAAACCAACCATAAATAACCAATCTAAATCTTATAAACATAAAATACAGGATGACAGAAATGAAATGAAGTAAAATGAATATCACAGAATGTACATAAGATGCAGTTGCAGTCTGCTAGTGGGAGCAGGAAGCGAGGGAGCCAGAGAGGGAAGTGATGGAAAGGTACATCTGGGAGACACAGGCAGCAGGAATCATTTCTCTCCAGCAGGGGCTGGACTAGTTTTCATAGCAACTACGAGCAACAAAGGCAATGACTTTGTTGTTTTGTATTGACTATTTTGGTTTATATGAATAAAAAATTAAAAATAAGTACCTCTTGCCTCTGATTAACTCAGCTTTTGAGTCTCTCCACAAAGCCGCCATGTTCACTAAGTTGGATCTTCAAAACACATACCACCTCATTCCCATCCAGTAGGGTGACAAATGGAAGACAGCTCTTAACACCCCGCTCGGACATTTTGAGTATCTCCAAGGTAAGCTCCAACTCTGTGCCTTTTTCCTCACAGGGACTGTCAAGCACAGAGCACATCTATGATGCTGGGGAGAGGGCGCTCCAAGCAATGAAGCGGGTGCTGGATGAGTGCTGCTGCTAGCTTGTTAGGGAGGTTGAATCTAGTTTACCTCTGTTTTGCTAAGAGACTAAATGCTTGCTTGGCCCGTTGGTCCCTGATCTTTGGTCGACTCTGTTGTACTCTTTCTTATCGCCTTGGGTCTAGAAATAAAAAGCCTGATGCTTTCTCAGCCAGTTCTTTTTCAGTCAGAGCAGGAGAAGATTCTGCCTGCCAACTAATTATGCTTCCTATTTTATTGTGAAAATTCTTTTTCCATGTTCAGTGTGTCTAGTTTCACTTCCTCCGTGGCCACATTATGTCCATTCACATCAGCCCTTTCCCCGTGTTTTTCCACTCCCCTTGAACACCTCCTGTGTGTATTTAGTCACTGAGTTTTCATTCATTCTTTGTCTGATTGTATGCTATTCTGCCATGCTCATGCCATATTTACCAGGAGTTTCAGGCCATGCCAAGTCTTCGGGTTTTTTATGTCTTTTTTCCATGTTCATGTTAATGTTCAGGGCTTTTTATGTTTAGCCCGAGTTCACTCAGGTTAGGTTAGTGTTTAGTTTTGCCTTTGCCATTTTTTTTACTGTTAAAACCAGTCTATTAATAAATGGCTCGCTTTCTGTTAAGACTAAGTTTAGTTCTTGCATGTCTGTACTTGGTCTTCCTCCTCACTCCACTCCCACAGATTGTGACAAGATTGTCACCAGGGAAATCCTTTTAAATCATTTATAGATTTCTATCAAATTAAAGTTTGGATTTCCATTTTGGTTTTTCTGCTATAGACCCACAGAATATTTAATGCATCTTTTATTTCTTAATCCTAGCACTTCTAATCGTGGCAAGGGGTCCCATGAAGCTAGTTAATTAACTCATTTTATGTTACCCAGGGTTCAGTCTAACTATGAACACAGTCACATCAAAGTTGTTGCATTTGCAGTAACAAACCAATCGAAGTCATGGATAGGTGCACTGCAGGGCAGCAGTTAAGAATATAAAACTACAAAACATCACAGTAAAATTATCAAATATCAAAAATATCAATTACCGGTAAACACATAAACACTGAAAGCAACACAGCTGCTGTGTGAGTGGTTGTTTTGGGGAAATCATTTTTGAGGAAAGTTATTTTTCACCCTTTTTGAAATACCTTAGACCAGCAGTCCCCAACCCCCGGGCCTCGGACCGGTACCGGTTCGTGAGTCATTTAGTACCGGGCCGCAAGAGTTGAGGCTCAGGTGTGAAATGTATAGTTTTCAGGGGATTTTTTTCGGTTTTCAGCGTTATTTTGTTATTGTTTTTATCTTTTACTCGGTTTTTTCTTGGTCTTTTCACGTGTGTTATGAATAAATTTCTTTTTTTCGGTACCGGTACTAGTTTTATTTTGTTGTATTTATCCGCGACACCTTAAAGGCCAGAAAATATTGTTGGCCATAATTGTCGGCCATTGTCCGTGGCGCAAAAAAGGTTGGGGACCGCTGCCTTAGAGTTTACCCTATAGGTTTGAAGAATGGTCTCTTTGCTTTCCAAAAAAAGCCTTCATTTCATACCTTTTGATCTTTAATCTCAAACAAAACCTGATGTGGAACAGGTTAGGCCACATTCAGTGACTCCAACCCTACAAACCCCTTTGAAATATTATGAAAGACTTCAAAACCAAAATCGTCTTCACTCAGTTGATAGCAGAAGCAGTCTCTTACTGTGTGACTGAGGGTCCATGTTCATGACTGAAGACTGGAGGATAATCTCTGGACGTGTCACTGTTCATGGACACAGAGCTGGATCCTGGAAACTCTCCTCTGTGTTTGTGTCGCTGATGACTGCAAACACAAACATACAATGAAAAAGATGTTTTTCTTTTACATTTACCTTTTGTTGGCCACTGAGCTGCTTCTCTCTCAGTGTCAGATTTATGAGACAGGCTGTCACCAGAAAACAAATATCTGGAGCTCAAACACATAATACATACTGAAAACAACACAGATGTCTTAGTGGT
>NW_024584716.1:0-1976 GCF_018398535.1 Haplochromis burtoni
GGAAACATGGAGATTAGACATGACATGAACTAAACATAACCACGCAGACATGACGCATGAACCAGGGAGACTTAGTACAGGGGGAGACAACAAGACTAAACAGCAATCTAGAAATTAACTAGGTGAACTAAGCTAAGGCACAAATAAATACAAAAGATACATAAAACTCAAACACTGGGTCGCTCAACCCAGGACCATGACAGTTAGGACCGGAGATAAATGTTAATGTTAGTTTGTTCCTTGATTTTGGTGCCCACTTGCAATATAAGTTGGATTGTAGATAGGGGGCAGGGTTTAATAATAATATTTTCTTCTTCCTGCTTTACTGATAGAAAGTGTGGTTGGTTTGTCTGAAAGAACTAACTGTGGAAATTGTTGTACCAAGTGTGAAATAAATAAATAAATAAATGAAATGAAAGTGAAAGTGAAAGTTTAGACTGGGCTTGTATGAGTGGGGGTGAATGAGGCATGTTGTATAGAGTGCTTTGAGTACTCCGGGAGAGTAGAAAAGCGATATATCAGAATCAGTTCATTTACCATTTACTCTACAGGAAAGGGCAGAGCAGGCTGTATCTGCTGCGGAGACTCAGGTCTTTTGGAGTGAAGGGCCCACTCCTGAAGACCTATGACTCTGTGGTGGCCTCGGCTATCTTTTAGCTATCTTTTTTGTCTGCTGGACAACCTCTTGTGGGAATTATATCATTTTTATATCATGTTTATTCTTTTATATCCTTTTTATTAAGCTTTGAGCAGTGGCAGTTGATGAAAACATTTATTCAATTTATTAAACATATAGTTTAATCATGTTATTACACACATTGCATATGTGCTCATGAGAGAATTAAGCACTCAGTCCTGTGAAGGTCGTCGGAAGCTTCGTTCAGCGTGATGTCTGAACTGATATATTGTAGGAATGACTTGGAGTGCTGTGAATGAATGCACAACATGCTTACATACACACAGACATTAAGTACAATTTCTAGGGTAAAGGTGAAGCACATCTTGCTCTTCTTGTCTCTGCTTAGCAACGAGTGACGCAGAAGGTGTTAAAGATAAGCATGCCATGAATAAGTCTACAGGAAACATCTGGAGAAGCCAGACAACCATATAGGGCAAAATGCTGTTGAACACGGAAACTTGTTTAACTGTCATTAATTACAACCTATGCATGTGATATTCTTTCTGACGCGAGAAGAGGCATGAACCCTGACATAATAAAACTATTCTGAAAGTATGTTTTGACGGGAGATCTGTGTTGACAATATTGAGCTGTGTATCTTCCCATACATGTGTTTAATAAAATCATTGTTTTGACACACTTGGACCAGTGGTCGTTTGTCTCACACCTCAATCACGAATCGGGACACTCTCTACCGGGGGACAGGAAGAGACTGAACAGGCCAGCTCTGCTCTAGGATGCCCTCTGGACCCAGTGGAGGAGGTGAATGACAGCAGAATGGTGGCTAAGCTGTCGGACAACATCTCCGACCCCATGCAGGAGACTCTAAAAGCACTGAGCAGGTCCTTCAGTGGCTGCGGCACCCACGATGTGGGATGGAGCGATTTCGCAGGTCTTTCCTCCCCACTGCTGTTAGACTCTACAACAAAGACTTCAAATTATCAATTTATATAATTGTATATAGCATTTGTATTCTATTTTATTCGATTGTATATAGTATTTTATTTTTATTTTATTCTATTCTATTCTATTCTATTCTATTGTGTACAGTATCTCATAGATATATTATTCCAGTTCCAATTTCTCTAATTTCTCTATGCAACTTTGCACTGTCCACTGCTGTAATAAAACAAATTTCCCACACGTGGGACTAATAAAGGTTATCTTATCTTATTTTATCTTATTTTGTCTTGTCTTATCTTATGTTAAGATTCAAGGATTGAGGAAGGAGAGTACAAACCACCATGGTCCAGGAGGTCTTGGTCAAACGATTGATTTTTAATGAGTACACATGTGG
>NW_024584716.1:3355-3687 GCF_018398535.1 Haplochromis burtoni
GCCTATTCTACTAAAAGCTCCTAAAGAAAAACAAGCACTACGTTATAATCAATTAAGTTTAAGCATATAAGCAATTACTCCTGTATACATTTCATCATAGCTAAATGCTGCCTTGAAACAACTCCTGTGTGTTAACACTAACTTCATTTTAACCCCACATTTCCTACGTTATAATCTGTTTTTGGTATAGCCTTTTTACTTCATTTTGCTCCTATTTAATGTAACAATACCTTCTAATTCTAATTTATCAGACTTAACCAAAATATATGCTTTCCTTCCTCTTTGGTCCTTCTTTAAGTTCAGTCCACAACTAAATGAATTTGAGGCCTTTT
>NW_024584716.1:5586-13222 GCF_018398535.1 Haplochromis burtoni
TTAAATAACAGCATTCCTTGTCCTCAGCCAGAAGTTAGGGCTCCACTTGTCAGGTTTGTGGCGACATGGTGCTGTGAACAATTCAACCTGAAACTTGCCTTAGCATGTCCAGTCAAAGTAACCTACAGGTTTTTCCGATCGCTGCATGTGGAGAATTGATCCAGGTCTGTTTCGCCCCTTAAGAAACACAACTGAAACATTTTCATTATTATCATGAGTACTTAAACTACCTGTTTCCCTCTCTCTGGTCAGAAATAGCAACTTATGTCATGTATATACGTGTAAGCAGGTCTTCATTGCGTTTCCTATGTATTTTTGTTCAGTGAGTGTAAGCAGCTTTCTTCATTGCCTCTGTATGTTGTAATCAGGTTTACTTAATGCACTGATTTCTTAATTCAAAACTATCTCACTTATTCTTTCCAGAAATAATTTCACATGTAACACTTTGTCTATGTGTTTTCTATTCTTGTTTACCTCTCTGGTTTCCTGGTGGACATCTCTAAACACCATCATGAGTTCAGGCTTCACTTTCAGTCCAATTACACCCTGTATTCTCACAGTCGAACTCGTCCGGCTTTACCTCTCACTGGTCCCTGGTCCCTTTCTCTTAGTGTCCTTTTGTTGTCTTGAATTCTCCAGCAAACACAGTACGTTTCTTCTCTGTTTCTCTTCAGTATTTTCCTTTCGGATTACATCCCAGCCTGGCAAAATATCACATTCGGTGCCTTCAAACAGTTATGTCACACTGTTCTTACCAGCCTGCAGTCCACCGTGCATGTTTCGTCACGTGGTTTCTTCTTCTCTGTTGATCCTTTCACTCGTCTCTTTCAAGATTACTCCAAGCATGGCAAATCTGACAATCAATGTCCAGTGCTTTCCACAGTTCAACTGCCCAGCCTGTAATTTACAGTACATGTTTCCATCTCATGGTTCCTTACATGCTGCTGCTGATGTCACCAGTCGACAGTGTCAATGGTTCAGAAGCACTGACTTTTGCCTGCTATTAATTCTTATCAAGTCCACGATGTTCTGTTGGTCTTCATCAGGAGATTAACTGTCCTTTGAGCTTCTTCTCAGGATTGGGGCCAAGTGCGAGGTCAAGCTGTAAAATTGTAAGCCAAAATCTGGCCTGTTTTCTCCCAATTATGCTACTCTAGTGGTTTTGGCGCCGTACTCAAAATTCCAGGTTGAGAGAAGTCCACCTTTATTTATCTGCAATCTGTGTTGACACACTAAAACATACAATTAATTTCCTTTTCATTTCTTTTCTCAAAACCTCCATACTTAATCTGCCTAGAGTTTAACCCTGTTTCTCTCTCTGACTTCCTTTTATGGGCCTGTAACTTCCTGTTACACACACAGCACGCAGCTTCTCAGAGCAGCTCAAGCTGCTTTTCTGTTTCTGCAGGCTAATCAAACTTATTTTGTATTCACAATCTACAAACCCTCTGTAATTCTGCTAACTTTTGATCTAAAATGTAGCATCATTCACACAATGATTTCATAATCCTCTCACACACACACCTTTTAAATAAACTAAATTCCTTGCATTTGTCAGCATTCACATCACAATCTTCAACGTGCTCACTTTCACTCAGTACCAGACGCCGAGATGGACATCTCCTTTACCTAACATAAACTAAATTACCATATCAACATACAATTACTGAAATTCAAACTCAAATACACCGTCTGCTTTAATAAAGTCAAAGAGTAAACGGGTGTACCAAGTGTATGTACTTATGTGTTTTTAAACTGAAAGAAAAGAAACTCAAACTCTTATAACATCACTCATGCATCTCTTAAATTAAAAACACTTTCAAACTTTAAAACATCCTACTTTACATCACCAAAGAAATACCTCTCACACCTTTGTTCATCATTCAAAACCTTCTAGTCACCGCATTCACACACTTAAACTGTGACTAGAGTTGAGGAATATAACTCAAAACACACTTTCCTAAGAGTATTTTAGACATGCTTTTCATAATCAGAAAGAGCAAGTAAACAAAAACAAAGAAAAACGATTGAAACCTCCATTAATTCTCACCGCACACACAAGAAATTGAAAAAATAAAACACACCAGCAACTGTTGCTGGAGAGAAATAGTATGTTAGTTTTAAGTATATACAGTGCACTCAATATATTTATATATCTACATCCAAACTCAGTCAATTACTATACATCCCCTACGGCAAGTCAAAACTTTATTTATAGTCCTCTAATAAACATAAATGGCATTGTAAACACACCCTCAACAATGTTTGCAGCAGTATTTGTAAAACCAACTGTGGCTTAAACAGTTCACTGCTTACTCATTTGCATTTTCACACACACACTCCGTCTCAATATAGCAGCAGGCAGTCAGTGCATTGCTGCCTCGACACACAGCCTCCTCTCACACCAAATTCTCTTATTTTATATTACAAAGACGTCTTATATTTACAACCACTGTCAGATCTGTCAGCTTTAGCGCCTAACCAATTTCGACAAATTTAAAATTAACAGTCCAACCGAAAAAGTCCAACTTTTTTGTAATCAATTAACCAGTATCTGTCCAACAGTTTCTGGCCTCATCTCTAAAGTCCCTAACTCAATTTAAGAGTGTCCAACACCCAAGGTCCAACCTTTGCTGCCCAAAAAAGCGCAGGCTACCGTTCCAAACGGTAGAGTGGTCCAACCACTAGCTTATTCCAGGATGCCCTGTACCCCACAGTTAAGCCAAACTGAACTAACCCTGTTCGCCGAGAGGTCAATGTCGCGCGTCCACGACAAGGAGGGAGCGTAACCTCCGGGCTCTGCGCTTCTTACCAGTCCAACTGGCGTCCTATAATAATTTTTAATACTTTAAAACAACAATCAACACCCAAAACAAGTGTATAACTGAAGCAGGTCCAACCTTATAACCAAACAATAACCACATTCCCTAACCTACTAAAAATCAGCAGTCCAACTGCTTTTCCCTCTCTCGACCTCTGGCACACCAGAGGTCGCAATACATTGTGTCCTCGCTCTGACCCTCTCTGGCTCAGCAAATCAGACAACCTCATGTCATCTAATTGGTCCAGTAATAAACACCAGCTCCCATTCGAGAACACTCCATGTGTAAGCTTAGGCTTCCTTGGTCCCTCTCTGGTGGTTCCTCGGGCCTCCAGGATTCCCCGCCGAGATTTTCTGCAAAGGAAACAAAACACCTTTTCCTGCACCTGCCTAACTTATCCTATTTGGGACTCTGTAATCAAAAGCCTGATCCTAATTATGTTTTTAACTTATTGACTTGTATTTATATATTCTTCAACGTTACTCATCCCTTTAACGCTCTTTAAGCCCTGCTTTTACGTCCCTGCATGCGTTTCCTGTCGCTTGCCTTATCTAATCATCAACATCCTGTACACAGAACTCTCGCTGCTGCAAGGCCTCCACTCTGACCTAGAATCTCCTTTCACAAGAAAATCATTATAAGCGCCTATTCTACTAAAAGATCCAAAAAAAACAACCACTTTAATCAATTAAGTTTAAACATATAAGCAATTACTCCTGTATACATTTCATCATAGCTAAATGCTGCCTAAAAACAACTCCTGTGTGTTAACACTAACTTCATTTTAAAACCTCACATTTCCTATGTTACCACCTGTTTTTTGGTATAGCCCTTTTTATTTCATTTGGCTCCTTTTGGCCTCCTTCAATTTGAGGCCTTTTCCCTGGAATCAATACTGTCATGTGTGTTTCTGGACTCTGTGTCTGTAAGCGTGTGCAATCCTTTAATAACTCACATTTCATCCTCACAGTAGATTGGCTAATCATAGCGCTAGCCAAAGGCTCGTGACCCTCAAGAGATGAATTGAGCCACAACTCCTTTAAAAGCACAAAATGCAATATGTATAAAAATCACTTCTACTTATAAGCTCTCCCCTTTATCCTAAAAATAAATCTATGTAATATCTGTATGTGTAAGCCTACATTATAACCACTTCTTCTAGAAATCAAAAAAGAAATCAAACCTTTTCTACTCCTTCACTGGCATTGTATCTTCTAAACAGGATTCAGTTCACTTTAATCCTTTAACCTTAACATAAAAATAACAGTTTCAGTTTTACCATACCAAATGATCAAAAACCCCAAAATAATGCATAATAGAACCAAGTCTAAAATGATCCTAAATTATTAAACAATTAAATTATTAAACCCCAAACCCCCTTTATTTCGACACATGAAATGTGTCAAATACTATACAAACCTAAAAATGCTCAGTTTCCCACTCATGATCCAATCTGTGTCATAAAAATAAACTTAAAACAGACAATTTCAGTCATGTGTTTCTCAATTAATGGTAACTGAGTTACACAAAAACTGTTTCCCCTTTAACATTTGGCATTCTCCCAACCAATATACTATAATCCCATAATCTAACCCCAGTCTAACAAAACAGAAATTTTCTCTGTAAAAGCCAATTGTTTGTCCACATTTATTCATCCTCACCTTCATCCAGTCACACACTCACATGCAGTCACACCATATATTTGCTAATAGTGGAGCCTCCCGCACGATCAGATCTCCACCCTCAGCAAAATGAGCTCAGTCATTTTTTATTTTCCATAGGAACATATTTCTTTATGCTTTTGGACTGGATTGACTCGCATAAAAATCCTTTTTAGACAGGGACTTACGACCTGATCAGTCCCCACAGGTAGCTTTCTCCTCAGCCAATTGTAATCTGGAAAGCCCCCTTATATTTGCTCTCCCCGAGAATTTGTCAGTCTGTTGCAGGCCTGCTTAGAACAGAAATGAGAAAAAATAGAGCTGATTATTAGCTCACAAAACACAAAACAAAATCACCTGACAGGTTTTCTTTAAGTGCACTGTTACAAAAATAATGGGCCCCCTCTAGACATGTCCATGTTTCCTAAAACTCCCTCTATTAAAAACAAAAACAACAACAACCCGAACCTAACTGACAGAATCAACCCATCACCACAACAACCTCAACAACCTTAAACACAAAGTTTTGCCACCACATAATTTCACCTCCTCAATACACCGAAAGTCTCATTAAAACCCACAATTTGCACACAACAATCCCCCCTTATTAGCTCTTTAAGCATACTAGAATTCAGACATAAGACAACCCCTTACGACAACATATAATCACTAAACTATAAATTCCTACCCAAATCTGCACTTCTTGTCTCGCTATGCTTCCTCTTCCTGAAAGCACTTCCTCAGTCACACACACCAGGAAGCTCCTGCGTCACCACTCACTCCAGCTAATTGCAATACTGAGTCATATCTCAAGAAGTTGCCGTAACAAGAGAAACATATGTTTAAACTTACCCTTATTAAATTATTTTATTTCTTTCTACAGTGATCACTGTTTGATCACTCAGTACGAGAGCACTCCTAAGTCACTCTTTTAAAACTACTTTAATCACTTTTTTTTCCATAACTCACTCCCTTTGTCATATAGCTTCTTTGAGTTATTCCTCAGATTCAAACTCAAATGTATTTTATGTTTGTGTATGTGCAATTTGCATATGTTGCTTTTGCAGTGTGTCAAACTCCTTCATAATTTTCCTTAAACAGTCAATTTTCTCCTTCCCAAATTTGCTAATCCAAATTTTGTTCCCTACCTTAAATAGCAGCATTCCTTGTCCTCAGCCAGAAGGTAGGGCTCCACTTGCCACTTTCCACCTCTGCCTTAGCCCAGGGCTTTACCCTGAGGTCCCTCTTCTTCACTCATCCACCAGTGAGTCTGAGCTCACAGGGACTGAGTAAGGCCGAGTAATCGTGACTGTGCCTGCCTTAGGTTGTCCCAGGGTTTTGAGGTGGGATCTTACCCGTCATGGGCTATCCAGCCTTCCATACTCGCCTGATACGGGGGCCAAGTGGCCAGGGGTGCCATGAGGCTAGGGAACACACTGGCTCTGGAAATTAAAGGAGTTCAAGCTGCTTCCTGCATTGCATCTTATATTAAACTATCTCACTTCTGATTCTTTCCTAGAATAATTTCACATATGGCACTTTGTGTATGTGTGTTTTCTATTCATTAATGTAATTGTCAGTTATTTTCTCTCTTCTATTTTACTTTTTTATCTGTTTGTTTGTAACGTTCTACTTTAGTTCTACTAAATCTTATGTAAAAACAAACACCCTATTTCACGCACACTCTTCCGTTTGCCTACGCACACACTGATGACAATTATTTAACAATAGCAGTAAAATAATTTCCCTGCTCCACACTTATCACAAGAAGAAAGCTTTAAAAAAAATCACTATTATTTGATTATTAAAATGTTACTGTGTGTCTTGCTTTGTTTTTTAAAAACAAAACAAAACACCAAAAACGTAATTTTCTATTTTTCTCCCTTTTAATCATTGTCTCTTATTTGTTTAGTTATACATACTCTTCCACTTTATTATAATTTTGCACTACAGTTGTACAACGTCTCCTCCATGTATAATATTTGCTGTTATTGTTCCAGGTGAAATAAAGCTAGAAGGGGAAAAAAATAAACAAAAGACAAACAATCAGCCAATCACGAGTTTTGGAGCTCGGCGATTGGCTGATTTAATGCTTGATTGGAGCATGCACCTTAGATTTATTGCTCCGAACTAACAGACGTTTCCAGCCACTCTGTTTCGCTGTTTTTCTCAAAGGCTTTGCATTTGAAGAGGAACAAACAGCAGCTAGGGTGGAACATTTTCACCTGACGCATACCTGACAGCAACCTTTCTCACTGGCAGAGCTGTTAGCGGACACGCCTGTGCATCAAAGCTCCCGACCGGACAGAGAAGGGCGCTGGAGAAGCATGCGGGACTGCGGTCCACTAAACCCGGCGAGAAAGGGAAAGAAGTAGGAACCTTGTTATTTATATATTTCTTATTGTCTGTGGGGGTTCTGGCAGTGTTAGCATAACCGCTCTCGCTGATATTTTTCACCTGTAAGGTAAGCTAACTTTTTTCTTTTTCGTCAGTCTGTGAGCAGAAACCAGATTTAACCAGTTTGAAGACACAAATTTCACCTCTTAACTTTATTGTCCGTTGTTCTTTCGACACATGGTGCTTGTTTAGATTTTCTCCTAATTAAACCGCTGGTAACATGGATAAGTTTATGCGCATAACAAAGTAATGTCATTGTAATATTACAGTCCTTAACTGTTAATGACGGAAAGCAGCGGTGAAAGCCCAGAGGCCTCTAGCTGAATTTGATCTCACATTTTGCTGCTAAATAAGATTATTAGGCCTTAATACTCTGAACAGCCCCCAAACCTGAGTTGGCCTGTATCTCACTGCTGTTAATGAAGACCAAAGGTCTTTCGCTCGCTAAATGTTGACTTCAAATTAGAGTCTGAGTTGCTGTTAAGTTTTATCCTTCTGTTTTTAAACTGACATTTTAGTTTTAGTGTTATCAACAAAAAATGCATGTCCTGCTTCAGCAACAGTAAGTTAGAAGCCCTTCCCCTACTGGGTACTCCCTCTATTCTGTTTTCAGCTGTCAATGTTTTTTGTCCCTCCAGATTTTCCACTTATTTCTGTGTTCCAAGGGTGTACATTTGGTTTTGGCATTGGTGGGGACGGATGATTCAACCACCGAACCCTGCCCTGTTTCTTTGTTTTTCCTTTTTGTCTTCTTGA
>NW_024584717.1:0-1286 GCF_018398535.1 Haplochromis burtoni
CAGTATTTAAGACCAGCGTCTACATCTCTTCTTCACCAGTTTGTCAGCTAACTCATGTTAGTAACAGGCCATCTTTACTCATTGTACCAAGTTCTTTGTTTAACTTACCATATTCTTCTTGTGTTCTTGTAGTCTTTGGATAGAGATAGGTTGGTCATATTTAAAATTGAAGCATTAATTAATGGCAGGACGTCTTTGAGCAGTGTTGTAGGAATGGTTTTGAGGAAGTAATTACTAAAGTTAACTCAGAAAGATCAATTGGAGAAAAAGACTAAATGGTACTAAAAGTAGCTACATGTTTCAGAATTATACCAGGGAGCCAAGTAGTTCTGAATTTGAGGCTCTATTTTTCACAGGAGCTACAGTATCCAGTCCCATATGGCAGGCAAAATTATTAACAAGATAATTGACCTCTGTTGGAGTAGCGTTCAAGTAGCTGCTCTGCTCTGTGTTGGTATAGGGCATTAAAGATGATAACAGTGGGTGGATTATATTCTTAAACTTTGTTACAGCAGTTTCAGAAAAAAACACCTTTTGTGATAAGGTCTAATCCCCACTGCTGTGTAATCAATTATTGTAAATTTAAATGTTATCAGGAAATGATCAGACATGAGAGGGTTTTCAGGAAACACTGTTAAATGTTCCATTTCTACCCCATATGTTAAAACAAGATCCAGAGTGCAGGTGGGTTCTTTTATATTTTAAGAAAGCCAATTGAGTCTAACAACAGATTAAATGTTGAGTTGAGGCTGTCATTTTTAGCATCTACATGGATGTTAAAATCACCCGCAATAATTATTTTATCTGAGCTGAGCACTAAATCAGACAAAAAAAAATCAGTGAGAAACTGTGTAAAGCCCAGGTGGATGATAGATGATCACAAATAACACTGGATTTTGAGTTTTGCAGCTAGAGTGAACAAGGCTGAGCATCAGGCTTTCAAATGAATTAAAAGTCTGTCTTGGTCTTTGTAAAGTAAAGTAACATTTTATTTGTATATTACTTTTCAAAATAAAAATCACAAAGTGCTTCACAGAAAAACTAAAACATTAAAACAAAAATCAACCAAAAGCAAGTTTAAAAAAAGATGTGTTTTTAGTAGGGGTGGGACTCAATTAAAAAAAAATCTAATTAATTAGAGGCTTTGTAATTAATCGAATTTAATCGCACAAGAAAATTTCCCCCTAAGTGTAAATGTCTTTTGTTTTATTTAAAAGGGTGGGCGACAGAATTAAATAATAGAGATGGAAATAAATACTGTAAACTCTAACTCTTTTAATTTATGG
>NW_024584717.1:1306-13217 GCF_018398535.1 Haplochromis burtoni
AGCATTTAAACAGCATTTCAATTCAAAACAGAGAAACAAAAATAATATCCCTGGCCAAAATTGGGCAGACTTAAACACAAAATGCTGTTTTAAGTACCTTATGTACATTTTCAAAATGGTATTGTTTTTAAATAATAATAATAATAAAAAATTCAACATAAAGTGCAGTTTTTCTTCTTAAAAATAGGGCAGAAAAATAAAAGGTTATTTGACCTGCTTCACCTTTAAACTCTGAGTAACCTTAGCCAATATTATTTTGTACATTAGGCTAAAATAGTTTGATCATCAAAACCTTTAGTGCAAAAAATAACAAACCCGTCGGACTCACAATACCTCCATGCTTATTTACTGCCCATCTCTTTCAGCCAGTTACTTAGACAAACTAGCCTTTTCTTATTTTCAGAGCTCAAGGTGCTTTCTTTTTTGTTACTATGTGACCTGCAAGTGAGAACAGTTTCTCACATGGGACAGAAGTGGCAGGACTAATCAAATATTTGCGGGCCAGGACAGACAGCTGAAGGTGGGTCCCTGCTTGACTGGACCACCACTGCACCAGGCAGTCTTTCTCGCTGATGGTGGATTCTGCTCTTTACAAACTCAGGGCCCTGTTACACATGGCTTCCTAATCTGAATCAGAGTCTGAAGACAATGAAGAGAAGATGAAGAACCTTGTCTTTGCTGGCTCCTTTGTGCTGGCATTTTTACACTGTTCCTGCAGCAGGGCCTCAAGGCTGGTCCAAACCTCTTCTCACTCTCCCCTTGCAAAGCACTTTAAATCCTTAAAGTGTGGGTCAAGCACAGTAGCTATCTTGAGCCACTGGTTGTTTGAGTGTAGCTACATGTTGGATAGGTCCTCTGAACATGAGACATATGTCTCACCTCTAAGAAGCTCAGTCACAAACCTGTAGTAGACAGTTCAAGAAAGTAATTTTTCACAAACTTTCAAATCTAGAACTTTTTGAAGAAACTGTAACAATACGTTAAAAGAGAGTTTATTTACCTGCATGGCTCAAGGACAGTTGCCAGCTCGTGGAGTTTTACAAGCTCTGATGGAGTTAAAATGACTAGTTTGTGAGCAGCAAAAACAGCCTCTTGATTCTTCAGTAGACGCGAAACCATATCCAGCGTTGAATTCCACCATGTGGAAACATCCTGTATGAGAGGCTCTTTCTGTTGCCCCAGTCTTGTTTGCTCTTTGTGTAGTTAATCCATAGTAGCAGGGCTGTCTGTGATGAAAGAAATGTTCTTGCTTTTCAGTGTCATAAAGCTGTTGAATTTTACTTGAAATAGTCTTTGGAAAGTTGGATCACCTGACGCTAATTGTAGGACATTTTTTAACCCCCTATCTTCTACCACTGATAGTGGTCTACAGTCCAGAGCAATCAATTTTGCAGGAGAATTTGTAAGTTTGTCCGATGTTGACTTACTAATTTTGGTCCGTAAGCCAGTCATTTCATCAAGTTTGGGATGCCGACACCTTTTGTTGATACTTGGTGATTGGTGTTAGAGCTAATAGCTCCCACAGTTTTTGTGCTCACTGCAACATGTTTTGCATTAAGATGGCACCATAAGGTTGAAGTGCTTTGGTGGTATGCAAACTCCTTTTTTCACAGTTTGCACAAAACCACACTTTTATCGAGGCTTTGCTCAGGTAGTCTTTTGAAATGAAAATTGCCTCCGATAAGTCCTAGTAATGCGCTTTCTTCTGATTCTTTGTAGCACTGATGTGTAAATCAGTGCAATCGGTATACAAGGAAATCGTGCATTAACAAAAGTTCTCCTTTGCTTGGAATCCAAAGTGCAATTAAATGCTTTTTTTTAATGCATTATTTTTTTTTTTAATTAATACATGCAATTAATGAGTTAAAGTCCCATCCCTAGTTTTTAGTGTTTTTTTTTAAAGACACCACTGAGTCCACAGATCTCAAGCTCAAAGGCAGAGAGTTCCAAAATTTGGGGGCCACTGTTACTAAAGCTTTGTCACTTTTCAGCCTAGTATGATGGACAACCAGCAAGCCGTGATCACATGGCCTCAGGGACCTGCTGGGGATGTATGGATGTAAAAGATCTCTGACGTATGTTGGTGCTTGTCCATGCGGAGCTCCAAATGTCAAGCTGGATCAGCAGGAGTATGACATGCGAGTAACTGGAAAACTTGGTCAGAAGCCTTGCAACAGCATTCTGAACAACCTCATGGTTTGGTTGATTAATAGGCTGGTGTGAAAAGTTGCTGCTACACCGACCCTCGGCCTGTGCTTTGAGAATTCTGATAGTTAGTATGACTCAGGGGTGTTGATTCATTTAAACTAACATAATCATCCTGCTGTAGCAAGGTTTCTGTAAGGCAGAGTAAATCAATTTGTTGATCAATTATTAACTCATGTACTAACAGACACTTGGAAGTGAGAGACCTAATGTTTAATTTCACTTTTTTACTCTTTGGTACAGATTTGGATAGTGAATTGTTCTTTCTTTGTGATTTTTTAAGTCGTAGTAGTTAGTTAAAGTTGTTTTTTGCTGGTTTTAAGTTTGTTTATTGTCCGATTGGGAACTGACACAGTCTCTGGAGTTTTGGGGGGATGACAGGAGGAGAGAAGCTGCAGAGAGGCATGTAAGACTGCAACTCTGCTTCTTGGTCCTAACTCTGGGTAGACATGTCCTTCTCTCCCCATCCCCAGTTGCCTCCCTCCTCCCACCTCATCTCTGGTACCGGTGCCCACTTCTCAATTTTAAATACATGTAGACGTTGAGGGCTCTGAAGGGGCCGTGCTGACACCAGCTGCTATCTGGCAGAGAGTCATTGGTACCATGCCCTTCCCATATTTTAAATGCACTTTAGAACAGCACACTGGAACACCACATATGAGCAGGTAGAATGAGTTATGGGGTCTTCACACCCCTGTTCTCAGTTTGCCATCTGGGGCTGGGGGCCTTTACTTAAACGTAAAAAATAAAATAAAATAAAGAAAGAAATAATAAAGAAACTATGACAATCAAGTGGACCAGTATGGAAAAAGCTGTAATGATCCACTTAGGAAAGTAAATCGGTTGGGCATTTTTCTTTGCCATCAGACAGTAATTCTGATTCCTACAGTGCAGGACAGGACAGGCCAAAAAAAGAATAAATGACAGTATTCACTGATTAAAGTGTTCTTATCAAAGAGTTGAGCATTTGTGAAGGAAAAGTCATATTTATCTCCTGATCTTAATTTTTTCTTTCTTTTTTCTTTCAACAATTCAGTTAGAAATGCCACAGCTGTCTATTATTCAAACCTTGTTACAAAGATTAAGGGTAATCGTAAGGTCTTACTTGACAGCATTACTGATATTGTTACCCCTGTGCTACCTGCTGTCTCAGTGTGTTAAAATGAACATTAAGATATTCTTGTTTCTTTATAAGCAGAAAAAAATCAGTGATGTTTGATGCTAAAGACAAAATGTTTTTCCTTTAGCATCTTTGTTGGCTGTTCCTGCTCCAGTTTGACATGTTATATTAATTTTTTTTTTATCTGTTTCTTAAACTGAGCTGGTTAAATTAGTTGACTCAGTGAAAGCATCCTTCTGCTCGCTTGATGTTTTACACATCTCTGTCCAAAAATCTCTTTCGGTCTATATGTGTCCATGTGCTGACTATAATTAAAACATAACTGGTCTCTGGTCAAGGTCCTACTTATTTTAAGGCTGTCCTCCAACCACTTACATAAAGAAATAGCTGACGTTTGTTTTGTGCTGGTAATGGAAGATCTTGGTCTCCTTGCCGCATTTGCTAACTCTTAAAGCAGGATCTGCTGGCTAGACATCATAAGAAGCTGAAAACTAAAGGACAAAGAGCTTTTGAAACCTCTAGACTCTGGGCTGTCCCTGTCTAAGATGAAGATCTCTGAATTTGGTGGTCTCTTTTTTAAGACTTGCATTTGGTTAACTTTTCTTTTCATGTTCTGGAATTAATTGTGAAGCATTTTGTGAGGTTTATTTTGAAAGGTGCTATTAAATAACATTTTATTTACTTACTTGCCACGTTGGATCAACCACAAGACTATTAATTCTTCCTTTATATTGACTAAAAAATATAAAATTTAAATTAACAAAACAAAAACACACAAAAGAGCTGAGTCCTTGTTGATAACTAATTAACTTGCAGTGTTATCGAGGTCTACCTGCATACAAACGTAATCTCAAATGACATGTCCTTTAGGTCCTGACACTGCTCCTTGTTTTTCCCTTATGGGTGGTATGCAAGATTAGTCAACACAGCATGTCAATAAAAGGGAATGGCAAAACAATAAAACCTAACGACTAGACTCAGAAAGTCAGAAAGCTGTCATGTGGTCATTATTACAAACCAACTTGCTCTTATTCATTTTGCTGTATTTCTATTTTTCTTCTGCTGTAGCCTCTTCTCTGTTTCCCTCCTCCTGTCAGTTACAGAGACAATTTCATCTAAATGGCATGCACAAGAGTGGAGATGTCATTCTGGGTGGACTGTTTCAAGTCCACTTTTTTTCAAGCGTTGCTGACCTGTCTTTTACCTCACAGCCACAACAGCCTACTTGCCATGGGTAAGTATGTCAGGGAAAAAAGTGAAAACAAAAGCGAAAACCTATTATTGATATGCATCTTATATCTAGTACTCTCTGCATTAATACATTTGAAAAAATGCCTTGTCTGGAATGAAACATCTTCTTTGTATTTTTTTTGTCATTAAAAATCCCTTTAATTGTGGTTTATAACAGTATTTGTGTAACATGTTTTCCAAGTATTCTGTTGTATTTTTCTTTGTTAGTTTTTATGAATTAGGATTTAGGCAGGCACAAACCATGGCCTTTGCTATTGATGAGATCAACAGAAACTCCAACCTGCTGCCAAATGTCACTCTTGGATATACTCTTTATGATAACTGTGTCACACTTGGAATTGGATTCCGTGCAGCATTGTCATTAGTCAGTGGTCAAGAGGAAAACATTATATTAGATAATAGATGTACTGGAAATCTTCCAGTCATAGGGATTGTGGGTGATTCTTCCTCTACACATTCTATTGCCATTTCCAACGTCTTAGGTTTGTACAGAGTACCCATGGTAAGTGGTCTTCTTAATCTTGTAATAGATACCTTGTATTATTTTGATTTCATAGCAAATATAAAGCCACTTAATAATAGAGCTAACATGATAAAAATAATAAAGGAGTACAGACTTTGGATATTTATACATAATGTGTATTTTTCACAGGTGAGTTATTTTGCCACTTGTTCCTGCCTAACTGACCGTCAAAAGTATCCATCCTTCTTTAGAACAATACCAAGTGATGCTTTCCAGGTCAGGAGCACAATTTCACATTTGTCACTAAATTATTAATGCAACAACAGAAGTATTTTCAGGAATAAAATACCTGTTTTTTAACAGAATGTATAATGATGTAAAAAACTAAAAATTCTACCTGTGTGCTGTGGAAGTTGATCTGCAAATACTGGTATGAAAGATTTGTTTGTCTTTGCGCTCACCCTTTAATTTGTATTTACATAGGTACGTGCTATGATTCAGATTCTAAAACACTTTGGCTGGACTTGGGCAGGTCTTCTTGTCAGTGATGATGATTACGGACTTCACGCAGCCAGATCTTTGCAATCTGATCTCAGTCTGTCGGGTGAAGGATGCCTGGCTTACTTCGAGATTTTACCCTGGGACAAAGACATGGATGAACTCAGGAGGATTGTGAATGTGATGAAAATGTCCTCAGCTCGAGTTGTCATTGTCTTTGCACATCATAGTCGCATAGTAAACCTTATGGAAGAGGTTTGGGTTTAAAACAATTTAATTATTACTAGTTGCAAGAATAAAAATCATTAGACTGTGCAAAACATGTTTTATATGTCTGTGTGAATGTGTAGTAAAAACTAGTCATGTAGAATTAATTTGCATCATGAGCATCTACTGCATCTACTGTAATATTATGTCACTAAAGTAGTTTTGAGCTACAATATAACATTACAGATTTTGTATAATACAATGCACAGGTAGTGAGGCAAAATCTAACTGGCCTACAGTGGATGGCCAGTGAAGCCTGGACAGAAGCTACTGTGCTCCAAACACCTCAGCTCATGCCATATCTGGGTGGAACACTGGGCATTGCAATTCGTCGAGGAGAAATACCAGGGCTCAGGGAATTCCTCTTACAAATACGTCCTGACCTACATCACAATAACAGCTATGGAAATAGCATGGTGAGAGTTGAACTCTTTCTTATCATATGTCCAAGATGTATATATTTTTTATTATTTGTAAAAATAATTTTCAATAAATTTCAGGTGAATCAGTTTTGGGAATTCACATTTAAGTGCAGATTTGCACCAGCTCCAACAGGCTGGGTAGAAGGTAGAGGTACATTATGCACTGGAGAGGAAGATCTGGACCATGTGGACTCTGAGTTTTTGGATATTTCCAACCTCCGGCCAGAATACAATGTGTACAAAGCTGTATATGCTTTAGCATATTCCCTTGATGACATGTTACGGTGCAAGCCAGGAAGAGGACCTTTCCGTGGCCACAGCTGTGCCACATTGCAAACATTGGAACCGTGGCAGGTTTGATATCAAATTGCACTCCATTAAATGAGAAGATCTTTTGCCCTATAATAACTTTCAGAACAGAATGCACACAGTAGAGTAAATACGAAAGACAAACCATGAAAAAGTTTGAATGAGCTAAAAAGATGTTTTCATCCTTCTGAACTGGAGTAATGGTTAATATATTTAGATCTGAGAGATCATAAACCAGTAGGCATATACAGCAGTATTAGTGATGTGCGATCTTTGATTTTGAGTTAGATTGTAATAATTTTATATGTTTATATAAATCCAATTTAATGTTATATTTGATTATTTCATACCAGGTGCCACTGTTTGCACTATGAAAAAATAATTTATTTATTATAAATCCCTTTCTAACAGCTTATTTATTATTTGGAAATGGTCAATTTTACCACTCCATTTGGTGATCAAGTGTCATTTGATGAGAATGGTGATGTGGTGCCAATTTATGATGTGATGAACTGGTTGTGGCTCCCTGATGGACACATTAAAATTCAAACTGTGGGTGAGGTTAAGAGGTCTGCTTTCAAAGGTGAAGAACTCATACTTGATGAAGACAAAATCTTCTGGAACTTTGAATCCAAAAAGGTTAGATTTGGTTTTTAGACTTTTATATTTTGGCACATATATGTATTACATAATATATGTAATTCTGGCAGGTAATATTTAATTTCATCCTATAGCCACCTCGATCAGTATGTAGTGAGAGCTGTCCTCCTGGTACCCACATGGTGAGAAAGAAAGAGGAACCCAAATGCTGTTTTGACTGCATCCCTTGTTCTGAGGGAAAAACCACTAACAAGAGCAGTGAGTTTTTATCTTTTACTGCTGCATATTTAATTAGATTCATATTAAACATAGTATGTATGATACCATCTTCCCCCTTTTTGTAGATTCCTTGGAGTGCACCAGTTGTCCAGAGGATTTTTGGTCAAACCCCCAGCGTGACCACTGTGTTCCTAAGAAGACAGAGTTCCTCTCCTACCATGAACCTCTGGGTATTTGCTTGACAGCAACTTCACTGCTGGGAACATTTATATGTGTTATTGTTCTAGGAATCTTTTTCTACCATCGCAGAACACCTATAATACGTGCCAACAATTCAGAACTTAGTTTTCAGCTATTGCTGTCACTCAAGTTGTGTTTCCTTTGTTCACTGCTGTTCATTGGACGACCTAGGCTGTGGACATGCCAACTCAGGCATGCAGCATTTGGGATCAGCTTTGTGCTTTGTGTCTCATGCATCCTGGTAAAAACCATGGTTGTTCTGGCTGTGTTCAAAGCCTCCAAGCCAGGAGGGGGAACCAGTCTGAAGTGGTTTGGTGCTATGCAGCAGAGAGGAACAGTTCTGTTTCTTACATCTATTCAGGCAGCCATTTGCACTACCTGGCTTGTTTCTTCCTCTCCAACTCCACATAAAAACACCCAATACCACAATGATAAAATCATTTATGAGTGTGCAGTTGGGTCAACTGTTGGTTTTGCAGTGTTATTGGGCTATATTGGCATGCTGGCTTTCCTCAGTTTTCTAATTGCATTCCTGGTGAGGAATCTCCCTGATAGTTTTAATGAGGCCAAGCTCATCACATTCAGCATGCTGATCTTCTGTGCTGTGTGGGTGGCCTTTGTTCCTGTTTATATCAGCTCACCAGGAAATTATGCAGATGCAGTGGAGGTATTTGCCATCTTGGCCTCAAGTTTTGGACTCTTGGTCACACTGTTTGGACCCAAATGTTACATAATCCTGTTGAGACCAGAGTTGAACACAAAGAAAGCTATAATGGCTCGCCGCAATGGAACACAGATTTTTTATATACAGTAGAAAACATCCAGATATTTTTTTTCATTTAAGCTTATACGCAACTAAAAAAAATACATTGTCTAAATGAACAAAGCAATAAATATGGTTTCATACTGTTATGTTATATTCCAGGGTATTTGGTCTTTCTGGAACTGATGTTCACTGAGAAACATATAGTGGGGCAAAACCGTATTTAGTCAGCCACCAATTTTGCAAGTTCTCCCACTTAAAAAGATGAGAGAGGCCTGTAATGTTCATTATAGGTATAGCTCAACTCCCTCCAGCTTTGGACAACAACAACAAGAACCCCCCCTCCCCTTCCCACACACACTAACTCACTTCTTCCTGCATCACAACCAAACATGTATCTTAAAGAAACAACAACAGTGCACAGAGATAGCCAACCTAACACAGTAAAATAAGTTTTAACCTTTGTACCAAGGTTTACCAAACTCGTCAATCCTGGGATCCCTGTGGCAGACCGAGCGAGGGATAAGCTGCACCCTCTTCCCTTCAGGGAGTATTAGAAAGCCTTTGCCCAGGTCCAGTACACCACTGATGGCTTGCAAAAAGTCCAGTCCAAGGATGCAGGCGTACTGCACGCCAGCCACCCAGACAGCGTAAGGTACACCGAGGTCTCCCACCTTAAACTGGAACATTCCCCTCCCTGTAATTGGGGCCAGGTCACCAGTCACAGTTCTAAGTTGCACATTACTTGGTTGCACAGCTCCAGTTGGGACGATATCAGGTCGGACCAGTGTTGCATTGGACCCCGTGTCCAGGAGGACCATACAGGACACCCCTGCAATCGTCACCGGAACATGGCAAAAGTCACCAGCCTGGGTCCAGCCCACAGCAACGACTGCACTGGGTGGTAATGGAGGTGGTGTGGGGGTGTCGGTCTCCCTGGCCTTTGTACTCCCACCTACATGGTCCCTTGGCCACTTCCCGTGGCGTCCTGCGTTTTGACCTCAGTTTATCAGTTTATTAAATAAGTACAGGCAAACAGGCCGTTATTCCCGGGGAGAGTCTTCTGGTACAACCCACTTCCTCCAGCTCCGGACAAAGGCAACAAGAACCCCCCTCCCTTTCCCGCACACACTAACTCACTTCTTCCTGCAGCACAACCAAACATGTATCTTTAAAAAAAAAACAACAGTGCACAGAGATAGCCAACCTAACCTGGGGTGGCTGTAGCTCAGGTGGCAGGGCAGGTCAGCCACTAATCAAAAGGTCAGTGGTTCGATCCCAGGCTGCCACCTGGCTGCATGTCAAATATCCTTGGGCAAGATGCTAACCCCACGTTTGCCTACTGGTGGTGGTCAGAGGGCCTGGTGGCGCCAGTGTCCAGCATCCTCGCCTCTGTCAGTGCGCCCCAGGGCAGCTGTGGCTACAAAGTAGCTTGCCATTCCCAATGGGTGAATGACTGAATATAGTGTAAAGCGCTTTGGGGTCCTTAGGGACTGAATAAAGCACTATACAAATGCAGGCCATTTACCATTTTTTTCTAACACAGTAAAATAACCTTTAACCATCATTACAGTGTGTATACTAATCTGCTAAAACATAAGCTCTGCTGAAACATAAGGTCTGCTCCAATTTCAATGTACAATGCCCAACTACAGCTACAATAAAGGAATCTTTATCTTTCATGATATAAATTATTAAATAACTAAGGATTTAGGATTAAGATTTAAGAATTATAAACTAATTGTCAGGTCTGGGATGGCAGACCAGGTGGAGTGCAGAAAGAGTGGACCCACATGCAGACAATGGAGACGGAACTGGACCGTAAAGCAAGACTTTTATTTTCGACTGCACAAAATACAAAATAAAGAGAGACTAAGATTAAACTAACAAAAACTAAAATGGGAAAACCTAAACACTAAACACTAGGTACACAGAACGTGACATGTGAGAACATGAAACCTGAAACCCGAGGCCTCTGGCTGGGATGAGGCAGGACCCAATGGTCTAGATGGCGGAGACAGAGCAGACAGGGTAGTCCATGGCAGATGGCGGTGATGTATGGCGTTATTTTTGTGCCACTATTCTGAGCGCACGAAAAAAAAATTGAGGGCACGTAAAAAAAAATTGCAGGTGCAACAGGTGCAAGTGTTGCATTTTGAGGAGAAATTTATTTTGAGCGTACAAAAGCTGAATTTGAGTGAACAAAATTCATTGCTGCGTGCAAAAAACGTATTTCAGTGTTTGCGCTTATCCATATACACACACAATAGTACCCCCTCTCGCTCAGTTTTTTCATTTGTGCTTGCCCGCAATGTGTTGCTTGCGCTCACAACATTCTCTCCTTCGTACGCTCAACTCTCTGTACACCGTTATAAGTGTGCCACAAAACCAACCAATCACAGACTTGGTTTCAAAAATTCTGATTGGCTCTTACGGTCTCCAATCAGCTCGCTAGCTACTGCCTTCTTGCAGATAGAGGGATTTTTGATTTACTCTGCAGCTAAAGAAGAGATGGCAGAATCAAACAATGGCTCCAATAATACTACACCACAGTATCAGGTGAGTTTAAATTTTTTTTTGTGAATTTAGTAATTTGCTGTCCTTTCTGTTTAATATGCTGTGAAATTGTAGTTACAGATGCAGCTGTAGAGTTTAAGCTAGCCTTATGGGTAATTACCAGCGTAGTTGTCTTACTGAGGCAGTGTATCCTAATCATGTTTTTTAGGGTAATGGTGCAGTTGAGTCAACAGTAAGAAATCTGGTGTCTTTGCTGCTTAACAACATGTCCACAAATCCTTCAGGGAGGCCAACAGAGAGTGGGCAGCCGGAGCCTAGAAATCTGACTATCCAGCAAGAGATGACATGGTTTTTGCTTGTTTTGTGTGGGGTTTTTTTGGTTTTTTTTTTTTTACTTTTTGCAATCTTTTCTGTTAAAGTTATTTGGTTTGTGGATTTATCAACATTGATTTTTAAATTAAAATGTGCTATTAAGGACTGATGTCATATTTAATAACTTTATTAAACAATAACCCTTATGTTATGCAACACTGCATTTTTTAAACTCTTGCATTTTCATCACACAGATCATTTCCAGGATATTTCAAATCACACTTGAGCCGTGGTAAAAAGAGATGTTTAACATCTACTAAGCAGCTTGTTAAGGCAGGCAGTAAGACCACAGGCCTCAGTTTTTATTTGCTGTCAAAAATCAAAAATTACCTTTGCCAGCTGAGGAGCTTGAACTCCTACAAGCTGGCATGGGGAGACAGAGGTAAGTTTGTGTAGTCAGCATTAAAATCAGTCATTGGCAGACTCATTTAGCCTGAATCATATGCCACAGTCCATTTAGTGTTCCATTCTGCTTAACTGTGTTTTTAACTAAGATTTCTAGACTTCTGGAAGAAACCTTTCCAAAAATGGAATATCTTTGTGGAGGATGGCTCTTGCATAAGGCAACAGGTTTGTTGTTAATTCAATTTTTATGCGTTTCTTTTGGCATTCTTGCGTGCTCATACTGCATTATGATTATGTAGTTGATACCAGAGGCGGAGCCA